>NW_027327863.1:0-139314 GCF_047675955.1 Chlorocebus sabaeus | reverse complement strand
AAAAAGGAATTATCTTCCGTTCAAAACTGGAAAGAAGCTTTCTGAGAAACTGCTCTGTGTTCTCTTAATTCATCTCACAGAGTTACATCTTTCCCTTCAAGAAACCTTTCGCTAAAGCTGTTCTTGTGGAATTGGCAAAGGGATATTTAGAAGCCCATAGAGGGCTATGGTGAAACAGGAAATACTTCCGTTCGAAACTGGAAAGAAGCTTTCTGAGAAACTGCTCTGTGTTCTGTTAATTCATCGCACAGAGTTACATCTTTCCCTTCAAGAAGCCTTTCGGTAAGGCTGTTCTTGTGGAATTGGCAAAGGGATATTTGGAAGCCCTTAGAGGGCTATGGTGGAAAAGGAAATATCTTCCGTTCAAAACTGGAAAGAAGCTTTCTGGGAAACAGATCTGTGTTCTCTTAATTCATCTCACAGAGTTACATCTTTCCCTTCAAGAAGCCTTTCGCTAAGGCTGTTTTTGTTTAATTGGCAAAGGGATATTTGGAAGCCCATAGAGGGCTATGGTGAAACAGGAAATATCTTCCGTTCAAAACTGGAAAGAAGCTTTCAGAGACACTGCTCTGTGTTCTGTTAATTCATCTCAGAGAGTTACATCTTTCCCTTCAAGGAGCCTTTCGCTAAGGCTGTTCTTGTGGAATTGGCAAAGGGATATTTGGAAGCCCATACAGGGCAATGGTGAAAAAGGAAATATCTTCCGTTCAAAACTGGAAAGAAGCTTTCTGAGAAACTGCTCTGTGTTCTTTTAATTCATCTCACAGAGTTACATCTTTCCCTTCAAGAAGCCTTTCGCAAAGGCTGTTCTTGTGGAATTGGCAAAGGGATATTTGGAAGGCCACAGAGAGCTATGGTGAAAAAGGAAATATCTTCCGTTCAAAACTGGAAAGAAGCTTTCTGAGAAACTTCTCTGTGTTTTGTTAATGCATCTCACAGAGTTACATCTTTCCCTTCAGGAAGCCTTTCGCTAAGGCTGTTCTTGTGGAATTGGGAAAGGGATATTTGTAAGCCCATAGAAGGCTATGTTGAAAAAGGAAATATCTTCCGTTCAAAACTGGAAAGAAGCTTTCTGAGAAACTGCTCTGTGTTCTGTTAATTCATCTCACAGAGTTACATCTTTCCCTTCAAGAAGCCTTTCGCTAAGGCTGTTCTTGTGGAATTGGCAAAGGGATATTTGGAAGCCCTTAGAGGGCTATGGTGAAAAAGGATTATCTTCCGTTCAAAACTGGAAAGAAGCTTTCTGAGAAACTGCTCTGTGTTCTGTTAATTCATCTCACAGAGTTACATGTTTCCCTTCAGGAATCCTTTCGCTAAGGCTGTTCTTGTGTAATTGGCAAAGGGATATTTGGAAGGCCATAGAGGGCTATGGTGAAAAAGGAAATATCTTCCGTTCAAAGCTGGAAAGAAGCTTTCAGAGAAACTGCTGTGTGTTCTCTTAATTCAACTCACAAACTTACATCTTTCCTTTCAAGAAGCCTTTCGCTAAGGCTGTTCTTGTGGAATTGGCAAAGGGATATTTGGAAGCCCATAGAGGGCTATGGTGAAACAGGAAATATCTTCCGTTCAAAACTTTGAAGAAGCTTTCAGAGAAACTGCCCTGTGTTCTGTTAATTCATCTCACAGAGTTACATCTTTCCCTTCAAGAAGCCTTTCGCTAAGGCTGTTCTTGTGGAATTGGCAAAGGGATATTTGGAAGCCCATAGAGGGCTATGGTGAAAAAGGAAATATCTTCCGTTCAAAACTGGAAAGAAGCTTTCTGAGAAACTGCTCTGTGTTCTGTTAATTCATCTCACAGAGTTACATCTTTCCCTTCAAGAAGCTGTTCGCTAAGGCTGTTCTTGTGGAATTGGCAAAGGGATATTTGGAAGGCCACAGAGAGCTATGGTGAAAAAGGAAATATCTTCCGTTCAGAACTGGAAAGAAGCTTTCTGAGAAACTTCTCTGTGTTCTGTTAATTCATCTCACAGAGTTACATCTTTCCCTTCAGGAAGCCTTTCGCTAAGGCTGTTCTTGTGGAATTGGCAAAGGGATATTTGGAAGCCCTTAGAAGGCTATGTTGAAAACGGAAATATCTTCCGTTCAAAACTGGAAAGAAGCTTTCTGAGAAACTGCTCTGTGTTTTCTTAATTCATCTCACAGAGTTACATCTTTCCCTTCAAGAAGCCTTTCGCTAAGGCTGTTCTTGTGGAATTGGCAAAGGGATATTTGGAAGCCCATAGAGGGCTATGGTGAAACAGGGAATATCTTCCGTTCAAAACTGGAAAGAAGCTTTCTGAAAAACTGCTCTGTGTTCTGTTAATTCACCTCACAGAGTTACATCTTTCCCTTGAAGAAGATTTTCGCTAAGGCTGTTCTTGTGGAATTGGCAAAGGGATATTTGGAAGCCCATAGAGGGCTATGGTGAAAAAGGAAATATCTTCCGTTCAAAACTGGAAAGAAGCTTTCTGAGAAACTGCTCTGTGTTCTGTTTGTTCATCTCAAAGAGTTGCATCTTTCCCTTCAAGAAGCCTTTCGCTAAGGCTGTTCTTGTGGAATTGGCAAAGGGATATTTGGAAGCCCATAGAGGGCTATGGTGAAAAAGGAATTATCTTCCGTTCAAAACTGGAAAGAAGCTTTCTGAGAAACTGCTCTGTGTTCTCATAATTCATCTCACAGAGTTACATCTTTCCCTTCAAGAACCCTTTCGCTAAAGCTGTTCTTGTGGAATTGGCAAAGGGATATTTAGAAGCCCATAGAGGGCTATGGTGCAACAGGAAATACTTCCGTTCGAAACTGGAAAGAAGCTTTCTGAGAAACTGCTCTGTGTTCTGTTAATTCATCGCACAGAGTTACATCTTTCCCTTCAAGAAGCGTTTCGCTAAGGCTGTTCTTGTAGAATAGGCAAAGGGATATTTGGAAGCCCATAGAGGGCTATGGTGAAAAAGGAAATATCTTCCGTTCAAAACTGGAAAGAAGCTTTCTGAGAAACTGATCTGTGTTCTGTTAATTCATCTCACAGAGTTACATCTTTCCCTTAAAGAATCCTTTCGCTAAGGCTGTTCTTGTGGAAATGGCAAAGGGATATTTGGAAGCCCTTAGAGGGCTATGGTGGAAAAGGAAATATCTTCCGTTCAAAACTGGAAAGAAGCTTTCTGAGAAACCGATCTGTGTTCTCTTAATTCATCTCACAGAGTTACATCTTTCCCTTCAAGAAGCCTTTCGCTAAGGCTGTTTTTGTTTAATTGGCAAAGGGATATTTGGAAGCCCATAGAGGGCTATGGTGAAACAGGAAATATCTTCCGTTCAAAACTGGAAAGAAGCTTTCTGAGAAACTGCTCTGTGTTCTGTTAATTCATCTCACAGAGTTACATCTTTCCCTTCAAGGAGCCTTTCGCTAAGGCTGTTCTTGTGGAATTGGCAAAGGGATATTTGGAAGGCCACAGAGAGCTATGGTGAAAAAGGAAATATCTTCCGTTCAGAACTGGAAAGAAGCTTTCTGAGAAACTTCTCTGTGTTCTGTTAATTCATCTCACAGAGTTACATCTTTCCCTTCAGGAAGCCTTTCTCTAAGGCTGTTCTTGTGGAATTGGCAATGGGATATTTGGAAGCCCTTAGAAGGCTATGTTGAAAAAGGAAATATCTTCCGTTCAAAACTGGAAAGAAGCTTTCTGAGGAACTGCTCTGTGTTCTGTTAATTCATCTCGCAGAGTTACATCTTTCCCTTCAAGAAGCCTTTCGCTAAGGCTGTTCTTGTGGAATTGGCACAGGGATATTTGGAAGCCCATAGACGGCTATGGTGAAAAAGGAAATATCTTCCGTTCAAAACTGGAAAGAAGCTTTCTGAGAAACTGCTCTGTGTCCTGTTAATTCTTCTCGCAGAGTTACATCTTTCCCTTAAAGAATCCTTTCGCTAAGGCTGTTCTTGTTGAATTGGCACAGGGATATTTGGAAGCCCATAGACAGCTATGGTGAAAAAGGAAATATCTTCCGTTCAAAACTGGAAAGAAGCTTTCTGAGAAATTGCTCTGTGTTTTCTTATTTCATCTCACAAAGTTACATCTTTCCCTTCAAGAAGCCTTTCGCTAAGGCTGTTCTTGTGGAATTGGCAGAGGGATATTTGGAAGCCCATAGAGGGCTATGGTGAAACAGGAAATATCTTCCGTTCAAAACTGGAAAGAATCTTTCTGAGAAACTGCTCTGTGTTCTGTTAATTCATCTCAGAGTGTTACATCTTTCCGTTGAAGAAGCTTTTCGCTAAGGCTGTTCTTGTGGAATTGGCAAAGGGATATTTGGAAGCCCATAGAGGGCTATGGTGAAAAAGGAAATATCTTCCGTTCAAAACTGGAAAGAAGGTTCCTGAGAAACTGCTCTGTGTTCTGTTAATTCATCTCACAGAGTTACATCTTTCCTTTCAAGAAGCCTTTCGCTAAGGCTGTTCTTGTGGAATTGGTAAAGGGATATTTGGAAGCCCATAGAGGGCTACGGTGAAACTGGAAATACTTCCCTTAAAACTGGAAAGAAGCTTTCTGAGACACTGCTTTGTGTTCCCTTAATTCATCTCACAGAGTTACATCTTTCCCTTCAAGAGGCCTTTCGCTAAGACTTTTCCTGTGGAATTGGCAAGGGATATTTGGAAGCCCATAGAAGGCTATGGTGAAAAAGGAAATATCTTCCGTTCAAAACTGGAAAGAAGCTTTCTGAGAAACTGCTCTGTGTTCTGTTAATTCATCTCACAGAGATACATTTTTCCCTTCAAGAAGCCTTTCGCTAAGGCTGTTCTTGTGGAATTGGCAAAGGGATATTTGGACGCCCTTAGAGGGCTATGATGAAAAAGGAAATATCTTCCGTTCAAAACTGGAAAGAAGCTTTCTGAGAAACTGCTCTGTGTTCTCTTAATTCATGTCAGAAAGTTACATCTTTCCCTTCAAGAAGCCTTTCACTAAGGCTGTTCTTGTGGAATTGGCAAAGGGATATTTGGAAGCCCATAGAGGGCTATATTGAAACAGGAAATATCTTCTGATCAAAACTGGAAAGAAGCTTTCAGAGAAACTGCTCTGTGTTCTGTTATTTCATCTCACAGAGTTACATCTTTCCCTTCAAGAAGCCTTTCGCTAAGGCTGTTCTTGTGGAATTGGCAAAGGGATATTTGGAAGCCCATAGAGGGCTATGGTGAAAAAGGAAGTATCTTACGTTCAAAACTGGAAAGAAGCTTTCTGAGAAACTGCTCTGTGTTCTTTTAATTCATCTCACAGAGTTACATCTTTCCCTTCAAGAAGCCTTTCTCTAAGTCTGTTCTTGTGGAATTGGCAAAGGGATATTTGGAAGGCCACAGAGAGCTATGGTGAAAAAGGAAATATCTTCCGTTCAAAACTGGAAAGAAGCTTTCTGAGAAACTGCTCTGTGTTCTGTTAATTCTTCTCACAGAGTTACATCTTTCCCTTAAAGAAGCCTTTCGCTAAGGCTGTTCTTGTGGAATTGGCACAGGGATATTTGGAAGCCAATAGACGGCTATGGTGAAAAAGTAAATATCTTCCGTTCAAAACTGGAAAGAAGCCTTCTGAGAAACTGCTCTGTGTTTTCTTAATTCATCTCACAGAGTTACATCTTTCCCTTCAGGAAGCCTTTCGCTAAGGCTGTTCTTGTGGAATTGGCAAAGGGATATTTGGAAGCCCATAGAGGGCTATGGTGAAACAGGGAATATCTTCCGTTCAAAACTGGAAAGAAGCTTTCTGAGAAACTGCTCTGTGTTCTGTTAATACACCTCACAGAGTTACATCTTTCCCTTGAAGAAGATTTTCGCTAAGGCTGTTCTTGTGGAATTGGCAAAGGGATATTTGGAAGCCCATAGAGGGCTATGGTGAAAAAGGAAATATCTTCCGTTCAAAACTGGAAAGAAGCTTTCTGAGAAACTGCTCTGTGTTCTGTTTGTTCATGTCACAGAGTTGCATCTTTCCCTTCAAGAAGCCTTTCGCTAAGGCTGTTCTTGTGGAATTGGCAAAGGGATATGTGGAAGCCCAAAGAGGGCTATGGTGAAAAAGGAATTATCTTCCGTTCAAAACTGGAAAGAAGCTTTCTGAGAAACTGCTCTGTGTTCTCTTAATTCATCTCACAGAGTTACATCTTTCCCTTCAAGAAACCTTTCGCTAAAGCTGTTCTTGTGGAATTGGCAAAGGGATATTTAGAAGCCCATAGAGGGCTATGGTGAAACAGGAAATACTTCTGTTCGAAACTGGAAAGAAGCTTTCTGAGAAACTGCTCTGTGTTCTGTTAATTCATCGCACAGAGTTACATCTTTCCCTTCAAGAAGCCTTTCGCTAAGGCTGTTCTTGTGGAATTGGCAAAGGGATATTTGGAAGCCCTTAGAGGGCTATGGTGGAAAAGGAAATATCTTCCGTTCAAAACCGGAAAGAAGCTTTCTGAGAAACAGATCTGTGTTCTCTTAATTCATCTCACAGAGTTACATCTTTCCCTTCAAGAAGCCTTTCGCTAAGGCTGTTTTTGTTTAATTGGCAAAGGGATATTTGGAAGCCCATAGAGGGCTATGGTGAAACAGGAAATATCTTCCGTTCAAAACTGGAAAGAAGCTTTCAGAGACACTGCTCTGTGTTCTGTTAATTCATCTCAGAGAGTTACATCTTTCCCTTCAAGGAGCCTTTCGCTAAGGCTGTTCTTGTGGAATTGGCAAAGGGATATTTGGAAGCCCATACAGGGCAATGGTGAAAAAGGAAATATCTTCCGTTCAAAACTGGAAAGAAGCTTTCTGAGAAACTGCTCTGTGTTCTCTTAATTCATCTCACAGAGTTACATCTTTCCCTTCAAGAACCCTTTCGCTAAAGCTGTTCTTGTGGAATTGGCAAAGGGATATTTAGAAGCCCATAGAGGGCTATGGTGAAAGAGGAAATACTTCCGTTCGAAACTGGAAAGTAGCTTTCTGAGAAACTGCTCTGTGTTCTGTTAATTCATCGCACAGAGTTACATCTTTCCCTTCAAGAAGCGTTTCGCTAAGGCTGTTCTTGTGGAATAGGCAAAGGGATATTTGGAAGCCCATAGAGGGCTATGGTGAAAAAGGAAATATCTTCCGTTCAAAACTGGAAAGAAGCTTTCTAAGAAACTGCTCTGTGTTCTGTTAATTCATCTCACAGAGTTACATCTTTCCCTTCAAGAAGCCTTTCGCTAAGGCTGTTCTTGTGGAATTGGCAAAGGGATATTTGGAAGCCCTTAGAGGGCTATGGTGGAAAAGGAAATATCTTCCGTTCAAAACTGGAAAGAAGCTTTCTGAGAAACCGATCTGTGTTCTCTTAATTCATCTCACAGAGTTACATCTTTCCCTTCAAGAAGCCTTTCGCTAAGGCTGTTTTTGTTTAATTGGCAAAGGGATATTTGGAAGCCCATAGAGGGCTATGGTGAAACAGGAAATATCTTCCGTTCAAAACTGGAAAGAAGCTTTCTGAGAAACTGCTCTGTGTTCTGTTAATTCATCTAACAGAGTTACATCTTTCCCTTCAAGGAGCCTTTCGCTAAGGCTGTTCTTGTGGAATTGGCAAAGGGATATTTGGAAGGCCACAGAGAGCTATGGTGAAAAAGGAAATATCTTCCGTTCAGAACTGGAAAGAAGCTTTCTGAGAAACTTCTCTGTGTTCTGTTAATTCATCTCACAGAGTTACATCTTTCCCTTCAGGAAGCCTTTCCCTAAGGCTGTTCTTGTGGAATTGGCAATGGGATATTTGGAAGCCCTTAGAAGGCAATGTTGAAAAAGGAAATATCTTCCGTTCAAAACTGGAAAGAAGCTTTCTGAGAAACTGCTCTGTGTCCTGTTAATTCTTCTCGCAGAGTTACATCTTTCCCTTAAAGAATCCTTTCGCTAAGGCTGTTCTTGTTGAATTGGCACAGGGATATTTGGAAGCCCATAGACGGCTATGGTGAAAAAGGAAATATCTTCCGTTCAAAACTGGAAAGAAGCTTTCTGAGAAATTGCTCTGTGTTTTCTTATTTCATCTCACAAAGTTACATCTTTCCCTTCAAGAAGCCTTTCGCTAAGGCTGTTCTTGTGGAATTGGCAGAGGGATATTTGGAAGCCCATAGAGGGCTATGGTGAAACAGGAAATATCTTCCGTTCAAAACTGGAAAGAATCTTTCTGAGAAACTGCTCTGTGTTCTGTTAATTCATCTCAGAGTGTTACATCTTTCCCTTGAAGAAGCTTTTCGCTAAGGCTGTTCTTGTGGAATTGGCAAAGGGATATTTGGAAGCCCATAGAGGGCTATGGTGAAAAAGGAAATATCTTCCGTTCAAAACTGGAAAGAAGGTTCCTGAGAAACTGCTCTGTGTTCTGTTAATTCATCTCACAGAGTTACATCTTTCCTTTCAAGAAGCCTTTCGCTAAGGCTGTTCTTGTGGAATTGGTAAAGGGATATTTGGAAGCCCATAGAGGGCTACGGTGAAACTGGAAATACTTCCCTTAAAACTGGAAAGAAGCTTTCTGAGACACTGCTCTGTGTTCCCTTAATTCATCTCACAGAGTTACATCTTTCCCTTCAAGAAGCCTTTCGCTAAGACTGTTCCTGTGGAATTGGCAAGGGATATTTGGAAGCCCATAGAAGGCTATGGTGAAAAAGGAAATATCTTCTGTTCAAAACTGGAAAGAAACTTTCTGAGAAACTGCTCTGTGTTCTGTTAATTCATCTCACAGAGATATATTTTTCCCTTCAAGAAGCCTTTCGCTAAGGCTGTTCTTGTGGAATTGGCAAAGGGATATTTGGACGCCCTTAGAGGGCTATGATGAAAAAGGAAATATCTTCCGTTCAAAACTGGAAAGAAGCTTTCTGAGAAACTGCTCTGTGTTCTCTTAATTCATGTCAGAAAGTTACATCTTTCCCTTCAAGAAGCCTTTCACTAAGGCTGTTCTTGTGGAATTGGCAAAGGGATATTTGGAAGCCCATAGAGGGCTATATTGAAACAGGAAATATCTTCTGATCAAAACTGGAAAGAAGCTTTCAGAGAAACTGCTCTGTGTTCTGTTATTTCATCTCACAGAGTTACATCTTTCCCTTCAAGAAGCCTTTCTCTAAGGCTGTTCTTGTGGAATTGGCAAAGGGATATTTGGAAGGCCACAGAGAGCTATGGTGAAAAAGGAAATATCTTCCGTTCAAAAGTGGAAAGAAGCTTTCTGAGAAACTGCTGTGTGTTCTGTTAATTCTTCTCGCAGAGTTACATCTTTCCCTTAAAGAAGCCTTTCGCTAAGGCTGTTCTTGTGGAATTGGCACAGGGATATTTGGAAGCCAATAGACGGCTATGGTGAAAAAGTAAATATCTTCCGTTCAAAACTGGAAAGAAGCCTTCTGAGAAACTGCTCTGTGTTTTCTTAATTCATCTCACAGAGTTACATCTTTCCCTTCAGGAAGCCTTTCGCTAAGGCTGTTCTTGTGGAATTGGCAAAGGGATATTTGGAAGCCCATAGAGGGCTATGGTGAAACAGGGAATATCTTCCGTTCAAAACTGGAAAGAAGCTTTCTGAGAAACTGCTCTGTGTTCTGTTAATACACCTCACAGAGTTACATCTTTCCCTTGAAGAAGATTTTCGCTAAGGCTGTTCTTGTGGAATTGGCAAAGGGATATTTGGAAGCCCATAGAGGGCTATGGTGAAAAAGGAAATATCTTCCGTTCAAAACTGGAAAGAAGCTTTCTGAGAAACTGCTCTGTGTTCTGTTTGTTCATGTCACAGAGTTGCATCTTTCCCTTCAAGAAGCCTTTCGCTAAGGCTGTTCTTGTGGAATTGGCAAAGGGATATGTGGAAGCCCAAAGAGGGCTATGGTGAAAAAGGAATTATCTTCCGTTCAAAACTGGAAAGAAGCTTTCTGAGAAACTGCTCTGTGTTCTCTTAATTCATCTCACAGAGTTACATCTTTCCCTTCAAGAAACCTTTCGCTAAAGCTGTTCTTGTGGAATTGGCAAAGGGATATTTAGAAGCCCATAGAGGGCTATGGTGCAACAGGAAATACTTCCGTTCGAAACTGGAAAGAAGCTTTCTGAGAAACTGCTCTGTGTTCTGTTAATTCATCGCACAGAGTTACATCTTTCCCTTCAAGAAGCCTTTCGCTAAGGCTGTTCTTGTGGAATTGTCAAAGGGATATTTGGAAGCCCTTAGAGGGCTATGGTGGAAAAGGAAATATCTTCCGTTCAAAACCGGAAAGAAGCTTTCTGAGAAACAGATCTGTGTTCTCTTAATTCATCTCACAGAGTTACATCTTTCCCTTCAAGAAGCCTTTCGCTAAGGCTGTTTTTATTTAACTGGCAAAGGGATATTTGGAAGCCCGTAGAGGGCTATGGTGAAACAGGAAATATCTTCCGTTCAAAACTGGAAAGAAGCTTTCAGAGACACTGCTCTGTGTTCTGTTAATTCATCTCAGAGAGTTACATCTTTCCCTTCAAGGAGCCTTTCGCTAAGGCTGTTCTTGTGGAATTGGCAAAGGGATATTTGGAAGCCCATACAGGGCAATGGTGAAAAAGGAAATATCTTCCGTTCAAAACTGGAAAGAAGCTTTCTGAGAAACTGCTCTGTGTTCTTTTAATTCATCTCACAGAGTTACATCTTTCCCTTCAAGAAGCCTTTCGCAAAGGCTGTTCTTGTGGAATTGGCAAAGGGATATTTGGAAGGCCACAGAGAGCTATGGTGAAAAAGGAAATATCTTCCGTTCAAAACTGGAAAGAAGCTTTCTGAGAAACTTCTCTGTGTTTTGTTAATGCATCTCACAGAGTTACATCTTTCCCTTCAGGAAGCCTTTCGCTAAGGCTGTTCTTGTGGAATTGGGAAAGGGATATTTGTAAGCCCATAGAAGGCTATGTTGAAAAAGGAAATATCTTCCGTTCAAAACTGGAAAGAAGCTTTCTGAGAAACTGCTCTGTGTTCTGTTAATTCATCTCACAGAGTTACATCTTTCCCTTCAAGAAGCCTTTCGCTAAGGCTGTTCTTGTGGAATTGGCAAAGGGATATTTGGAAGCCCTTAGAGGGCTATGGTGAAAAAGGATTATCTTCCGTTCAAAACTGGAAAGAAGCTTTCTGAGAAACTGCTCTGTCTTCTGTTAATTCATCTCACAGAGTTACATGTTTCCCTTCAGGAATCCTTTCGCTAAGGCTGTTCTTGTGTAATTGGCAAAGGGATATTTGGAAGGCCATAGAGGACTATGGTGAAAAAGGAAATATCTTCCGTTCAAAGCTGGAAAGAAGCTTTCTGAGAAACTGCTGTGTGTTCTCTTAATTCAACTCACAAACTTACATCTTTCCCTTCAAGAAGCCTTTCGCTAAGGCTGTTCTTGTGGAATTGGCAAAGGGATATTTGGAAGCCCATAGAGGGCTATGGTGAAACAGGAAATATCTTCCGTTCAAAACTGGAAAGAAGCTTTCAGAGAAACTGCCCTGTGTTCTGTTAATTCATCTCACAGAGTTACATCTTTCCCTTCAAGAAGCCTTTCGCTAAGGCTGTTCTTGTGGAATTGGCAAAGGGATATTTGGAAGCCCATAGAGGGCTATGGTGAAAAAGGAAATATCTTCCGTTCAAAACTGGAAAGAAGCTTTCTGAGAAACTGCTCTGTGTTCTGTTAATTCATCTCACAGAGTTACATCTTTCCCTTCAAGAAGCTGTTCGCTAAGGCTGTTCTTGTGGAATTGGCAAAGGGATATTTGGAAGGCCACAGAGAGCTATGGTGAAAAAGGAAATATCTTCCGTTCAGAACTGGAAAGAAGCTTTCTGAGTAACTTCTCTGTGTTCTGTTAATTCATCTCACAGAGTTACATCTTTCCCTTCAGGAAGCCTTTCGCTAAGGCTGTTCTTGTGGAATTGGCAAAGGGATATTTGGAAGCCCTTAGAAGGCTATGTTGAAAAAGGAAATATCTTCCGTTCAAAACTGGAAAGAAGCTTTCTGAGGAACTGCTCTGTGTTCTGTTAATTCATCTCACAGAGTTACATCTTTCCCTTCAAGAAGCCTTTCGCTAAGGCTGTTCTTGTGCAATTGGCAAAGGGATATTTGGAAGCCCATAGAGGGCTATGGTGAAAAAGGAAATATCTTCCGTTCAAAACTAGAAAGAAGCTTTCTGAGAAACTGCTCTGTGTTCTGTTAATTCTTCTCGCAGAGTTACATCTTTCCCTTCAAGAAGCCTTTCGCTAAGCCTGTTCTTGTGGAATTGGCACAGGGATATTTGGAAGCCCATAGACGGCTATGGTGAAAAAGGAAATATCTTCCGTTCAAAACTGGAAAGAATCTTTCTGAGAAACTGCTCTGTGTTCTGTTAATTCATCTCACAGAGTTACATCTTTCCCTTGAAGAATCTTTTCGCTAAGGCTGTTCTTGTGGAATTGGCAAAGGGATATTTGGAAGCCCATAGAGGGCTATGGTGAAAAAGGAAATATCTTCCGTTGAAAACTGGAAAGAAGCTTCCTGAGAAACTGCTCTGTGTTCTGTTAATTCATCTCACAGAGTTACATCTTTCCCTTCAAGAAGCCTTTCGCTAAGGCTTTTCTTGTGGAATTGGCAAAGGGATATTTGGAAGCCCATAGAGGGCTACGGTGAAACTGGAAATACTTTCGTTCAAAACTGGAAAGAAGCTTTCTGAGAAACTGCTCTGTGTTCTCTTAATTCGTGTCACAGAGTTACATCTTTCCCTTCAAGAAGCCTTTCGCTAAGACGGTTCCGGTGGAATTGGCAAGGGATATTTGGAAGCCCATAGAGGGCTACGGTGAAAAAGGAAATATCTTCCGTTCAAAACTGGAAAGAAGCTTTCTGAGAAACTGCTCTGTGTTCTGTTAATTCATCTCACAGAGTTACATCTTTCCCTTCAAGAAGCCTTTCGCTAAGGCTGTTTTTGTTTAATTGGCAAAGGGATATTTGGAAGCCCATAGAGGGCTATGGTGAAACAGGAAATATCTTCCGTTCAAAACTGGAAAGAAGCTTTCTGAGAAACTGCTCTGTGTTCTGTTAATTCATCTAACAGAGTTACATCTTTCCCTTCAAGGAGCCTTTCGCTAAGGCTGTTCTTGTGGAATTGGCAAAGGGATATTTGGAAGGCCACAGAGAGCTATGGTGAAAAAGGAAATATCTTCCGTTCAGAACTGGAAAGAAGCTTTCTGAGAAACTTCTCTGTGTTCTGTTAATTCATCTCACAGAGTTACATCTTTCCCTTCAGGAAGCCTTTCCCTAAGGCTGTTCTTGTGGAATTGGCAATGGGATATTTGGAAGCCCTTAGAAGGCAATGTTGAAAAAGGAAATATCTTCCGTTCAAAACTGGAAAGAAGCTTTCTGAGAAACTGCTCTGTGTCCTGTTAATTCTTCTCGCAGAGTTACATCTTTCCCTTAAAGAATCCTTTCGCTAAGGCTGTTCTTGTTGAATTGGCACAGGGATATTTGGAAGCCCATAGACGGCTATGGTGAAAAAGGAAATATCTTCCGTTCAAAACTGGAAAGAAGCTTTCTGAGAAATTGCTCTGTGTTTTCTTATTTCATCTCACAAAGTTACATCTTTCCCTTCAAGAAGCCTTTCGCTAAGGCTGTTCTTGTGGAATTGGCAGAGGGATATTTGGAAGCCCATAGAGGGCTATGGTGAAACAGGAAATATCTTCCGTTCAAAACTGGAAAGAAGGTTCCTGAGAAACTGCTCTGTGTTCTGTTAATTCATCTCACAGAGTTACATCTTTCCTTTCAAGAAGCCTTTCGCTAAGGCTGTTCTTGTGGAATTGGTAAAGGGATATTTGGAAGCCCATAGAGGGCTACGGTGAAACTGGAAATACTTCCCTTAAAACTGGAAAGAAGCTTTCTGAGACACTGCTCTGTGTTCCCTTAATTCATCTCACAGAGTTACATCTTTCCCTTCAAGAAGCCTTTCGCTAAGACTGTTCCTGTGGAATTGGCAAGGGATATTTGGAAGCCCATAGAAGGCTATGGTGAAAAAGGAAATATCTTCTGTTCAAAACTGGAAAGAAACTTTCTGAGAAACTGCTCTGTGTTCTGTTAATTCATCTCACAGAGATATATTTTTCCCTTCAAGAAGCCTTTCGCTAAGGCTGTTCTTGTGGAATTGGCAAAGGGATATTTGGACGCCCTTAGAGGGCTATGATGAAAAAGGAAATATCTTCCGTTCAAAACTGGAAAGAAGCTTTCTGAGAAACTGCTCTGTGTTCTCTTAATTCATGTCAGAAAGTTACATCTTTCCCTTCAAGAAGCCTTTCACTAAGGCTGTTCTTGTGGAATTGGCAAAGGGATATTTGGAAGCCCATAGAGGGCTATATTGAAACAGGAAATATCTTCTGATCAAAACTGGAAAGAAGCTTTCAGAGAAACTGCTCTGTGTTCTGTTATTTCATCTCACAGAGTTACATCTTTCCCTTCAAGAAGCCTTTCTCTAAGGCTGTTCTTGTGGAATTGGCAAAGGGATATTTGGAAGGCCACAGAGAGCTATGGTGAAAAAGGAAATATCTTCCGTTCAAAAGTGGAAAGAAGCTTTCTGAGAAACTGCTGTGTGTTCTGTTAATTCTTCTCGCAGAGTTACATCTTTCCCTTAAAGAAGCCTTTCGCTAAGGCTGTTCTTGTGGAATTGGCACAGGGATATTTGGAAGCCAATAGACGGCTATGGTGAAAAAGTAAATATCTTCCGTTCAAAACTGGAAAGAAGCCTTCTGAGAAACTGCTCTGTGTTTTCTTAATTCATCTCACAGAGTTACATCTTTCCCTTCAGGAAGCCTTTCGCTAAGGCTGTTCTTGTGGAATTGGCAAAGGGATATTTGGAAGCCCATAGAGGGCTATGGTGAAACAGGGAATATCTTCCGTTCAAAACTGGAAAGAAGCTTTCTGAGAAACTGCTCTGTGTTCTGTTAATACACCTCACAGAGTTACATCTTTCCCTTGAAGAAGATTTTCGCTAAGGCTGTTCTTGTGGAATTGGCAAAGGGATATTTGGAAGCCCATAGAGGGCTATGGTGAAAAAGGAAATATCTTCCGTTCAAAACTGGAAAGAAGCTTTCTGAGAAACTGCTCTGTGTTCTGTTTGTTCATGTCACAGAGTTGCATCTTTCCCTTCAAGAAGCCTTTCGCTAAGGCTGTTCTTGTGGAATTGGCAAAGGGATATGTGGAAGCCCAAAGAGGGCTATGGTGAAAAAGGAATTATCTTCCGTTCAAAACTGGAAAGAAGCTTTCTGAGAAACTGCTCTGTGTTCTCTTAATTCATCTCACAGAGTTACATCTTTCCCTTCAAGAAACCTTTCGCTAAAGCTGTTCTTGTGGAATTGGCAAAGGGATATTTAGAAGCCCATAGAGGGCTATGGTGAAACAGGAAATACTTCCGTTCGAAACTGGAAAGAAGCTTTCTGAGAAACTGCTCTGTGTTCTGTTAATTCATCGCACAGAGTTACATCTTTCCCTTCAAGAAGCCTTTCGCTAAGGCTGTTCTTGTGGAATTGTCAAAGGGATATTTGGAAGCCCTTAGAGGGCTATGGTGGAAAAGGAAATATCTTCCGTTCAAAACCGGAAAGAAGCTTTCTGAGAAACAGATCTGTGTTCTCTTAATTCATCTCACAGAGTTACATCTTTCCCTTCAAGAAGCCTTTCGCTAAGGCTGTTTTTGTTTAACTGGCAAAGGGATATTTGGAAGCCCGTAGAGGGCTATGGTGAAACAGGAAATATCTTCCGTTCAAAACTGGAAAGAAGCTTTCAGAGACACTGCTCTGTGTTCTGTTAATTCATCTCAGAGAGTTACATCTTTCCCTTCAAGGAGCCTTTCGCTAAGGCTGTTCTTGTGGAATTGGCAAAGGGATATTTGGAAGCCCATACAGGGCAATGGTGAAAAAGGAAATATCTTCCGTTCAAAACTGGAAAGAAGCTTTCTGAAAAACTGCTCTGTGTTCTTTTAATTCATCTCACAGAGTTACATCTTTCCCTTCAAGAAGCCTTTCGCAATGGCTGTTCTTGTGGAATTGCAAAGGGATATTTGGAAGGCCACAGAGAGCTATGGTGAAAAAGGAAATATCTTCCGTTCAAAACTGGAAAGAAGCTTTCTGAGAAACTTCTCTGTGTTTTGTTAATGCATCTCACAGAGTTACATCTTTCCCTTCAGGAAGCCTTTCGCTAAGGCTGTTCTTGTGGAATTGGGAAAGGGATATTTGTAAGCCCATAGAAGGCTATGTTGAAAAAGGAAATATCTTCCGTTCAAAACTGGAAAGAAGCTTTCTGAGAAACTGCTCTGTGTTCTGTTAATTCATCTCACAGAGTTACATCTTTCCCTTCAAGAAGCCTTTCGCTAAGGCTGTTCTTGTGGAATTGGCAAAGGGATATTTGGAAGCCCTTAGAGGGCTATGGTGAAAAAGGATTATCTTCCGTTCAAAACTGGAAAGAAGCTTTCTGAGAAACTGCTCTGTCTTCTGTTAATTCATCTCACAGAGTTACATGTTTCCCTTCAGGAATCCTTTCGCTAAGGCTGTTCTTGTGTAATTGGCAAAGGGATATTTGGAAGGCCATAGAGGACTATGGTGAAAAAGGAAATATCTTCCGTTCAAAGCTGGAAAGAAGCTTTCTGAGAAACTGCTGTGTGTTCTCTTAATTCAACTCACAAACTTACATCTTTCCCTTCAAGAAGCCTTTCGCTAAGGCTGTTCTTGTGGAATTGGCAAAGGGATATTTGGAAGCCCATAGAGGGCTATGGTGAAACAGGAAATATCTTCCGTTCAAAACTGGAAAGAAGCTTTCAGAGAAACTGCCCTGTGTTCTGTTAATTCATCTCACAGAGTTACATCTTTCCCTTCAAGAAGCCTTTCGCTAAGGCTGTTCTTGTGGAATTGGCAAAGGGATATTTGGAAGCCCATAGAGGGCTATGGTGAAAAAGGAAATATCTTCCGTTCAAAACTGGAAAGAAGCTTTCTGAGAAACTGCTCTGTGTTCTGTTAATTCATCTCACAGAGTTACATCTTTCCCTTCAAGAAGCTGTTCGCTAAGGCTGTTCTTGTGGAATTGGCAAAGGGATATTTGGAAGGCCACAGAGAGCTATGGTGAAAAAGGAAATATCTTCCGTTCAGAACTGGAAAGAAGCTTTCTGAGTAACTTCTCTGTGTTCTGTTAATTCATCTCACAGAGTTACATCTTTCCCTTCAGGAAGCCTTTCGCTAAGGCTGTTCTTGTGGAATTGGCAAAGGGATATTTGGAAGCCCTTAGAAGGCTATGTTGAAAAAGGAAATATCTTCCGTTCAAAACTGGAAAGAAGCTTTCTGAGGAACTGCTCTGTGTTCTGTTAATTCATCTCACAGAGTTTCATCTTTCCCTTCAAGAAGCCTTTCGCTAAGGCTGTTCTTGTGCAATTGGCAAAGGGATATTTGGAAGCCCATAGAGGGCTATGGTGAAAAAGGAAATATCTTCCGTTCAAAACTAGAAAGAAGCTTTCTGAGAAACTGCTCTGTGTTCTGTTAATTCTTCTCGCAGAGTTACATCTTTCCCTTCAAGAAGCCTTTCGCTAAGCCTGTTCTTGTGGAATTGGCACAGGGATATTTGGAAGCCCATAGACGGCTATGGTGAAAAAGGAAATATCTTCCGTTCAAAACTGGAAAGAATCTTTCTGAGAAACTGCTCTGTGTTCTGTTAATTCATCTCACAGAGTTACATCTTTCCCTTGAAGAATCTTTTCGCTAAGGCTGTTCTTGTGGAATTGGCAAAGGGATATTTGGAAGCCCATAGAGGGCTATGGTGAAAAAGGAAATATCTTCCGTTGAAAACTGGAAAGAAGCTTCCTGAGAAACTGCTCTGTGTTCTGTTAATTCATCTCACAGAGTTACATCTTTCCCTTCAAGAAGCCTTTCGCTAAGGCTTTTCTTGTGGAATTGGCAAAGGGATATTTGGAAGCCCATAGAGGGCTACGGTGAAACTGGAAATACTTTCGTTCAAAACTGGAAAGAAGCTTTCTGAGAAACTGCTCTGTGTTCTCTTAATTCGTGTCACAGAGTTACATCTTTCCCTTCAAGAAGCCTTTCGCTAAGACGGTTCCGGTGGAATTGGCAAGGGATATTTGGAAGCCCATAGAGGGCTACGGTGAAAAAGGAAATATCTTCCGTTCAAAACTGGAAAGAAGCTTTCTGAGAAACTGCTCTGTGTTCTGTTAATTCATCTCACAGAGTTACATCTTTCCCTTCAAGAAGCCTTTCGCTAAGGCTGTTTTTGTTTAATTGGCAAAGGGATATTTGGAAGCCCATAGAGGGCTATGGTGAAACAGGAAATATCTTCCGTTCAAAACTGGAAAGAAGCTTTCTGAGAAACTGCTCTGTGTTCTGTTAATTCATCTAACAGAGTTACATCTTTCCCTTCAAGGAGCCTTTCGCTAAGGCTGTTCTTGTGGAATTGGCAAAGGGATATTTGGAAGGCCACAGAGAGCTATGGTGAAAAAGGAAATATCTTCCGTTCAGAACTGGAAAGAAGCTTTCTGAGAAACTTCTCTGTGTTCTGTTAATTCATCTCACAGAGTTACATCTTTCCCTTCAGGAAGCCTTTCCCTAAGGCTGTTCTTGTGGAATTGGCAATGGGATATTTGGAAGCCCTTAGAAGGCAATGTTGAAAAAGGAAATATCTTCCGTTCAAAACTGGAAAGAAGCTTTCTGAGAAACTGCTCTGTGTCCTGTTAATTCTTCTCGCAGAGTTACATCTTTCCCTTAAAGAATCCTTTCGCTAAGGCTGTTCTTGTTGAATTGGCACAGGGATATTTGGAAGCCCATAGACGGCTATGGTGAAAAAGGAAATATCTTCCGTTCAAAACTGGAAAGAAGCTTTCTGAGAAATTGCTCTGTGTTTTCTTATTTCATCTCACAAAGTTACATCTTTCCCTTCAAGAAGCCTTTCGCTAAGGCTGTTCTTGTGGAATTGGCAGAGGGATATTTGGAAGCCCATAGAGGGCTATGGTGAAACAGGAAATATCTTCCGTTCAAAACTGGAAAGAATCTTTCTGAGAAACTGCTCTGTGTTCTGTTAATTCATCTCAGAGTGTTACATCTTTCCCTTGAAGAAGCTTTTCGCTAAGGCTGTTCTTGTGGAATTGGCAAAGGGATATTTGGAAGCCCATAGAGGGCTATGGTGAAAAAGGAAATATCTTCCATTCAAAACTGGAAAGAAGGTTCCTGAGAAACTGCTCTGTGTTCTGTTAATTCATCTCACAGAGTTACATCTTTCCTTTCAAGAAGCCTTTCGCTAAGGCTGTTCTTGTGGAATTGGTAAAGGGATATTTGGAAGCCCATAGAGGGCTACGGTGAAACTGGAAATACTTCCCTTAAAACTGGAAAGAAGCTTTCTGAGACACTGCTCTGTGTTCCCTTAATTCATCTCACAGAGTTACATCTTTCCCTTCAAGAAGCCTTTCGCTAAGACTGTTCCTGTGGAATTGGCAAGGGATATTTGGAAGCCCATAGAAGGCTATGGTGAAAAAGGAAATATCTTCTGTTCAAAACTGGAAAGAAACTTTCTGAGAAACTGCTCTGTGTTCTGTTAATTCATCTCACAGAGATATATTTTTCCCTTCAAGAAGCCTTTCGCTAAGGCTGTTCTTGTGGAATTGGCAAAGGGATATTTGGACGCCCTTAGAGGGCTATGATGAAAAAGGAAATATCTTCCGTTCAAAACTGGAAAGAAGCTTTCTGAGAAACTGCTCTGTGTTCTCTTAATTCATGTCAGAAAGTTACATCTTTCCCTTCAAGAAGCCTTTCACTAAGGCTGTTCTTGTGGAATTGGCAAAGGGATATTTGGAAGCCCATAGAGGGCTATATTGAAACAGGAAATATCTTCTGATCAAAACTGGAAAGAAGCTTTCAGAGAAACTGCTCTGTGTTCTGTTATTTCATCTCACAGAGTTACATCTTTCCCTTCAAGAAGCCTTTCTCTAAGGCTGTTCTTGTGGAATTGGCAAAGGGATATTTGGAAGGCCACAGAGAGCTATGGTGAAAAAGGAAATATCTTCCGTTCAAAAGTGGAAAGAAGCTTTCTGAGAAACTGCTGTGTGTTCTGTTAATTCTTCTCGCAGAGTTACATCTTTCCCTTAAAGAAGCCTTTCGCTAAGGCTGTTCTTGTGGAATTGGCACAGGGATATTTGGAAGCCAATAGACGGCTATGGTGAAAAAGTAAATATCTTCCGTTCAAAACTGGAAAGAAGCCTTCTGAGAAACTGCTCTGTGTTTTCTTAATTCATCTCACAGAATTACATCTTTCCCTTCAGGAAGCCTTTCGCTAAGGCTGTTCTTGTGGAATTGGCAAAGGGATATTTGGAAGCCCATAGAGGGCTATGGTGAAACAGGGAATATCTTCCGTTCAAAACTGGAAAGAAGCTTTCTGAGAAACTGCTCTGTGTTCTGTTAATACACCTCACAGAGTTACATCTTTCCCTTGAAGAAGATTTTCGCTAAGGCTGTTCTTGTGGAATTGGCAAAGGGATATTTGGAAGCCCATAGAGGGCTATGGTGAAAAAGGAAATATCTTCCGTTCAAAACTGGAAAGAAGCTTTCTGAGAAACTGCTCTGTGTTCTGTTTGTTCATGTCACAGAGTTGCATCTTTCCCTTCAAGAAGCCTTTCGCTAAGGCTGTTCTTGTGGAATTGGCAAAGGGATATGTGGAAGCCCAAAGAGGGCTATGGTGAAAAAGGAATTATCTTCCGTTCAAAACTGGAAAGAAGCTTTCTGAGAAACTGCTCTGTGTTCTCTTAATTCATCTCACAGAGTTACATCTTTCCCTTCAAGAAACCTTTCGCTAAAGCTGTTCTTGTGGAATTGGCAAAGGGATATTTAGAAGCCCATAGAGGGCTATGGTGAAACAGGAAATACTTCCGTTCGAAACTGGAAATAAGCTTTCTGAGAAACTGCTCTGTGTTCTGTTAATTCATCGCACAGAGTTACATCTTTCCCTTCAAGAAGCCTTTCGCTAAGGCTGTTCTTGTGGAATTGTCAAAGGGATATTTGGAAGCCCTTAGAGGGCTATGGTGGAAAAGGAAATATCTTCCGTTCAAAACCGGAAAGAAGCTTTCTGAGAAACAGATCTGTGTTCTCTTAATTCATCTCACAGAGTTACATCTTTCCCTTCAAGAAGCCTTTCGCTAAGGCTGTTTTTGTTTAACTGGCAAAGGGATATTTGGAAGCCCGTAGAGGGCTATGGTGAAACAGGAAATATCTTCCGTTCAAAACTGGAAAGAAGCTTTCAGAGACACTGCTCTGTGTTCTGTTAATTCATCTCAGAGAGTTACATCTTTCCCTTCAAGGAGCCTTTCGCTAAGGCTGTTCTTGTGGAATTGGCAAAGGGATATTTGGAAGCCCATACAGGGCAATGGTGAAAAAGGAAATATCTTCCGTTCAAAACTGGAAAGAAGCTTTCTGAGAAACTGCTCTGTGTTCTTTTAATTCATCTCACAGAGTTACATCTTTCCCTTCAAGAAGCCTTTCGCAAAGGCTGTTCTTGTGGAATTGGCAAAGGGATATTTGGAAGGCCACAGAGAGCTATGGTGAAAAAGGAAATATCTTCCGTTCAAAACTGGAAAGAAGCTTTCTGAGAAACTTCTCTGTGTTTTGTTAATGCATCTCACAGAGTTACATCTTTCCCTTCAGGAAGCCTTTCGCTAAGGCTGTTCTTGTGGAATTGGGAAAGGGATATTTGTAAGCCCATAGAAGGCTATGTTGAAAAAGGAAATATCTTCCGTTCAAAACTGGAAAGAAGCTTTCTGAGAAACTGCTCTGTGTTCTGTTAATTCATCTCACAGAGTTACATCTTTCCCTTCAAGAAGCCTTTCGCTAAGGCTGTTCTTGTGGAATTGGCAAAGGGATATTTGGAAGCCCTTAGAGGGCTATGGTGAAAAAGGATTATCTTCCGTTCAAAACTGGAAAGAAGCTTTCTGAGAAACTGCTCTGTCTTCTGTTAATTCATCTCACAGAGTTACATGTTTCCCTTCAGGAATCCTTTCGCTAAGGCTGTTCTTGTGTAATTGGCAAAGGGATATTTGGAAGGCCATAGAGGACTATGGTGAAAAAGGAAATATCTTCCGTAAAAAGCTGGAAAGAAGCTTTCTGAGAAACTGCTGTGTGTTCTCTTAATTCAACTCACAAACTTACATCTTTCCCTTCAAGAAGCCTTTCGCTAAGGCTGTTCTTGTGGAATTGGCAAAGGGATATTTGGAAGCCCATAGAGGGCTATGGTGAAACAGGAAATATCTTCCGTTCAAAACTGGAAAGAAGCTTTCAGAGAAACTGCCCTGTGTTCTGTTAATTCATCTCACAGAGTTACATCTTTCCCTTCAAGAAGCTGTTCGCTAAGGCTGTTCTTGTGGAATTGGCAAAGGGATATTTGGAAGGCCACAGAGAGCTATGGTGAAAAAGGAAATATCTTCCGTTCAGAACTGGAAAGAAGCTTTCTGAGTAACTTCTCTGTGTTCTGTTAATTCATCTCACAGAGTTACATCTTTCCCTTCAGGAAGCCTTTCGCTAAGGCTGTTCTTGTGGAATTGGCAAAGGGATATTTGGAAGCCCTTAGAAGGCTATGTTGAAAAAGGAAATATCTTCCGTTCAAAACTGGAAAGAAGCTTTCTGAGGAACTGCTCTGTGTTCTGTTAATTCATCTCACAGAGTTTCATCTTTCCCTTCAAGAAGCCTTTCACTAAGGCTGTTCTTGTGCAATTGGCAAAGGGATATTTGGAAGCCCATAGAGGGCTATGGTGAAAAAGGAAATATCTTCCGTTCAAAACTAGAAAGAAGCTTTCTGAGAAACTGCTCTGTGTTCTGTTAATTCTTCTCGCAGAGTTACATCTTTCCCTTCAAGAAGCCTTTCGCTAAGCCTGTTCTTGTGGAATTGGCACAGGGATATTTGGAAGCCCATAGACGGCTATGGTGAAAAAGGAAATATCTTCCGTTCAAAACTGGAAAGAATCTTTCTGAGAAACTGCTCTGTGTTCTGTTAATTCATCTCACAGAGTTACATCTTTCCCTTGAAGAATCTTTTCGCTAAGGCTGTTCTTGTGGAATTGGCAAAGGGATATTTGGAAGCCCATAGAGGGCTATGGTGAAAAAGGAAATATCTTCCGTTGAAAACTGGAAAGAAGCTTCCTGAGAAACTGCTCTGTGTTCTGTTAATTCATCTCACAGAGTTACATCTTTCCCTTCAAGAAGCCTTTCGCTAAGGCTTTTCTTGTGGAATTGGCAAAGGGATATTTGGAAGCCCATAGAGGGCTACGGTGAAACTGGAAATACTTTCGTTCAAAACTGGAAAGAAGCTTTCTGAGAAACTGCTCTGTGTTCTCTTAATTCGTGTCACAGAGTTACATCTTTCCCTTCAAGAAGCCTTTCGCTAAGGCTGTTCTTGTGGAATTGGCAAAGGGATATGTGGAAGCCCTTAGAGGGCTATGGTGAAAAAGGAATTATCTTCCGTTCAAAACTGGAAAGAAGCTTTCTGAGAAACTGCTCTGTGTTCTCTTAATTCATCTCACAGAGTTACATCTTTCCCTTCAAGAAACCTTTCGCTAAAGCTGTTCTTGTGGAATTGGCAAAGGGATATTTAGAAGCCCATAGAGGGCTATGGTGAAACAGGAAATACTTCCGTTCGAAACTGGAAAGAAGCTTTCTGAGAAACTGCTCTGTGTTCTGTTAATTCATCGCACAGAGTTACATCTTTCCCTTCAAGAAGCCTTTCGCTAAGGCTGTTCTTGTGGAATTGTCAAAGGGATATTTGGAAGCCCTTAGAGGGCTATGGTGGAAAAGGAAATATCTTCCGTTCAAAACTGGAAAGAAGCTTTCTGAGAAACAGATCTGTGTTCTCTTAATTCATCTCACAGAGTTACATCTTTCCCTTCAAGAAGCCTTTCGCTAAGGCTGTTTTTGTTTAATTGGCAAAGGGATATTTGGAAGCCCATAGAGGGCTATGGTGAAACAGGAAATATCTTCCGTTCAAAACTGGAAAGAAGCTTTCAGAGAAACTGCTCTGTGTTCTGTTAATTCATCTCACAGAGTTACATCTTTCCCTTCAAGGAGCCTTTCGCTAAGGCTGTTCTTGTGGAATTGGCAAAGGGATATTTGGAAGCCCATACAGGGCTATGGTGAAAAAGGAAATATCTTCCGTTCAAAACTGGAAAGAAGCTTTCTGAGAAACTGCTCTGTGTTCTTTTAATTCATCTCACAGAGTTACATCTTTCCCTTCAATAAGCCTTTCGCAAAGGCTGTTCTTGTGGAATTGGCAAAGGGATATTTGGAAGGCCACAGAGAGCTATGGTGAAAAAGGAAATATCTTCCGTTCAAAACTGGAAAGAAGCTTTCTGAGAAACTTCTCTGTGTTTTGTTAATGCATCTCACAGAGTTACATCATTCCCTTCAGGAAGCCTTTCGCTAAGGCTGTTCTTGTGGAATTGGGAAAGGGATATTTGTAAGCCCATAGAAGGCTCTGTTGAAAAAGGAAATATCTTGCGTTCAAAACTGGAAAGAAGCTTTCTGAGAAACTGCTCTGTGTTCTGTTAATTCATCTCACAGAGTTACATCTTTGCCTTCAAGAAGCCTTTCGCTAAGGCTGTTCTTGTGGAATTGGCAAAGGGATATTTGGAAGCCCTTAGAGTGCTATGGTGAAAAAGGATTATCTTCCGTTCAAAACTGGAAAGAAGCTTTCTGAGAAACTGCTCTGTGTTCTGTTAATTCATCTCACAGAGTTACATGTTTCCCTTCAGGAATCCTTTCGCTAAGGCTGTTCTTGTGTAATTGGCAAAGGGATATTTGGAAGGCCATAGAGGTCTATGGTGAAAAAGGAAATATCTTCCGTTCAAAACTGGAAAGAAGCTTTCTGAGAAACTGCTGTGTGTTCTCTTAATTCAACTCACAAACTTACATCTTTCCCTTCAAGAAGCCTTTCGCTAAGGCTGTTCTTGTGGAATTGGCAAAGGGATATTTGGAAGCCCATAGAGGGCTATGGTGAAACAGGAAATATCTTCCGTTCAAAACTGGAAAGAAGCTTTCAGAGAAACTGCCCTGTGTTCTGTTAATTCACCTCACAGAGTTACATCTTTCCCTTCAAGAAGCCTTTCGCTAAAGCTGTTCTTGTGGAATTGGCAAAGGGATATTTGGAAGCCCATAGAGGGCTATGGTGAAAAAGGAAATATCTTCCGTTCAAAACTGGAAAGAATCTTTCTGAGAAACTGCTCTGTGTTCTGTTAATTCATCTCACAGAGTTACATCTTTCCCTTGAAGAAGCTTTTCGCTAAGGCTGTTCTTGTGGAATTGGCAAAGGGATATTTGGAAGCCAATAGAGGGCTATGGTGAAAAAGGAAATATCTTCCGTTCGAAACTGGAAAGAAGCTTCCTGAGAAACTGCTCTGTGTTCTGTTAATTCATCTCACAGAGTTACATCTTTGCCTTCAAGAAGCCTTTCGCTAAGGCTGTTCTTGTGGAATTGGCAAAGGGATATTTGGAAGCCCATAGAGGGCTACGGTGAAACTGGAAATACTTCCGTTCAAAACTGGAAAGAAGCTTTCTGAGAAACTGCTCTGTGTTCTCTTAATTCATCTCACAGAATTACATCTTTCCCTTCAAGAAGCCTTTCGCTAAGACTGTTCCGGTGGAATTGGCAAGGGATATTTGGAAGCCCATAGAGGGCTACGGTGAAAAAGGAAATATCTTCCGTTCAAAACTGGAAAGAAGCTTTCTGAGAACCTGCTCTGTGTTCTGTTAATTCATCTCACAGAGTTACATATTTCCCTTCAAGAAACCTTTCGCTAAAGCTGTTCTTGTGGAATTGGCAAAGGGATATTTGGAAGCCCATAGAGGGCTATGGTGAAAAAGGAAATATCTTCCGTTCAAAACTGGAAAGAAGCTTTCTGAGAAACTGCTCTGTGTTCTGTTAATTTATCTCACACAGTTACATCTTTCCCTTCAAGAAGCCTTATGCTAAGGCTGTTCTTGTGGAATTGGCAAAGGGATATTTGGAAGCCCATAGAGGGATATGGTGGAAAAGGAAATATCTTCCGTTCAAAACCGGAAAGAAGCTTTCTGAGAAACTGCTCTGTGTTCTGTTAATTCATCTAACAGAGTTACATCTTTCCCTTCAAGCAGCCTTTCGCTAAGGCTGTTCTTGTGGAATTGGCAAAGGGATATTTGGAAGCCCATAGAGGGCTATGGTGAAAAAGGAAATATATTCCGTTCAAAACTGGAAAGAAGCTTTCTGAGAAACTGCTCTGTGTTCTTTTAATTCATCTCACAGAGTTACATCTTTCCCTTCTAGAAGCCTTTCGCAAAGGCTGTTCTTGTGGAATTGGCAAAGGGATATTTGGAAGGCCACAGAGAGCTATGGTGAAAAAGGAAATATCTTCCGTTCAAAACTGGAAAGAAGTTTTCTGAGAAACTTCTCTGTGTTTTGTTAATTCATCACACAGAGTTACATCTTTCCCTTCAGGAAGCCTTTCGCTAAGGCTGTTCTTGTGGAATTGGGAAAGGGATATTTGGAAGCCCATAGAAGGCTATGTTGAAAAAGGAAATAACTTCCGTTCAAAACTGGAAAGAAGCTTTCTGAGAAACTCCTCTGTGTTCTGTTAATTCATCTCACAGAGTTACATCTTTCCCTTCAAGAAGCCTTTCGCTAAGACTGTTCCTGTGGAATTGGCAAGGGATATTTGGAAGCCCATAGAGGGCTACGGTGAAAAAGGAAATATCTTCAGTTCAAAACTGGAAAGAAGCTTTCTGAGAAACTTCTCTGTGTTTTGTTAATGCATCTCACAGAGTTACATCTTTCCCTTCAGGAAGCCTTTCGCTAAGGCTGTTCTTGTGGAATTGGGAAAGGGATATTTGTAAGCCCATAGAAGGCTATGTTGCAAAAGGAAATATCTTCCGTTCAAAACTGGTAAGAAGCTTTCTGAGAAACTGCTCTGTGTTCTGTTAATTCATCTCACAGAGTTACATCTTTACCTTCAAGAAGCCTTTCGCTAAGGCTGTTCTTGTGGAATTGGCAAAGGGATATTTGGAAGCCCTTAGAGGGCTATGGTGAAAAAGGATTATCTTCCGTTCAAAACTGGAAAGAAGCTTTCTGAGAAACTGCTCTGTGTTCTGTTAATTCATCTCACAGAGTTACATGTTTCCCTTCAGGAATCCTTTCGCTAAGGCTGTTCTTGTGTAATTGGCAAAGGGATATTTGGAAGGCCATAGAGGTCTATGGTGAAACAGGAAATATCTTCCGTTCAAAACTGGAAAGAAGCTTTCAGAGAAACTGCTCTGTGTTCTGTTACTTCAACTCACAAACTTACATCTTTCCCTTCAAGAAGCCTTTCGCTAAGGCTGTTCTTGTGGAATTGGCAAAGGGATATTTGGAAGCCCATAGAGGGCTATGGTGAAACAGGAAATATCTTCCGTTCAAAACTGGAAAGAAGCTTTCAGACAAACTGCCCTGTGTTCTGTTAATTCACCTCACAGAGTTACATCTTTCCCTTCAAGAAGCCTTTCGCAAAAGCTGTTCTTGTGGAATTGGCAAAGGGATATTTGGAAGCCCATAGAGGGCTATGGTGAAAAAGGAAATATCTTCCGTTCAAAACTGGAAAGAAGCTTTCTGAGAAACTGCTCTGTGTTCTGTTAATTCATCTCACAGAGTTACATCTTTCCCTTGAAGAAGCTTTTTGCTAAGGCTGTTCTTGTGGAATTGGCAAAGGGATATTTGGAAGCCCATAGAGGGCTATGGTGAAAAAGGAAATATCTTCCGTTCAAAACTGGAAAGAAGCTTCCTGAGAAACTGCTCTGTGTTCTCTTAATTCATCTCACAGAGTTACATCTTTGCCTTCAAGAAGCCTTTCGCTAAGGCTGTTCTTGTGGAATTGGCAAAGGGATATTTGGAAGCCCATTTAGGGCTACGGTGAAACTGGAAATACTTCCGTTCAAAACTGGAAAGAAGCTTTCTGAGAAACTGCTCTGTGTTCTCTTAATTCATCTCACAGAGTTACATCTTTCCCTTCAAGAAGCCTTTCGCTAAGATTGTTCCGGTGGAATTGGCAAGGGATATTTGGAAGCCCATAGAGGGCTACGGTGAAAAAGGAAATATCTTCCGTTCAAAACTGGAAAGAAGCTTTCTGAGAACCTGCTCTGTGTTCTGTTAATTCATCTCACAGAGTTACATATTTCCCTTCAAGAAACCTTTCGCTAAGGCTGTTCTTGTGGAATTGGCAAAGGGATATTTGGAAGGCCACAGAGAGCTACGGTGAAAAAGGAAATATCTTCCGTTGAGAACTGGAAAGAAGCTTTCTGAGAAACTTCTCTGTGTTCCGTTAATTCATCTCACACAGTTACATCTTTCCCTTCAAGAAGCCTTACGCTAAGGCTGTTCTTGTGGAATTGGCAAAGGGATATTTGGAAGCCCTTAGAAGGCTATGTTGAAAAAGGAAACATCTTCCGTTCAAAACTGGAAAGAAGCTTTCTGAGAAACTGCTCTGTGTTCTTTTAATTCATCTCACAGAGTTACATCTTTCCCTTCAAGAAGCCTTTCGCAAAGGCTGTTCTTGTGGAATTGGCAAAGGGATATTTGGAAGGCCACAGAGAGCTATGGTGAAAAAGGAAATATCTTCCTTCAAAACTGGAAAGAAGCTTTCTGAGAAACGTCTATGTGTTTTGTTAATTCATCTAACAGAGTTACATCTTTCCCTTCAGGAAGCCTTTCGATAAGGTTGTTCTTTCGGAATTGGGAAAGGGATATTTGGAAGCCCATAGAGGGCTATGGTGAAACAGGAAATATCTTCCGTTCAAAACTGGAAAGAAGCTTTCTGAGAAACTGCTCTGTGTTCTGTTAATTCATCTCACAGAGTTACATCTTTCCCTTCAAGAAGCCTTTCGCTAAGGCTGTTCTTGTGGAATTGGCAAAGGGATATTTGGAAGCCAATAGAGGGCTACGGTGAGAAAGGAAATATCTTCCGTTCAAAACTGGAATGAAGCTTTCTGAGAAACTGCTCTGTGTTCTGTTAATTCATCTCACAGAGTTACATACTTCCCTTCAAGAAACCTTTCGCTAAAGCTGTTCTTGTGGAATTGGCAAAGGGATATTTGGAAGCCCATAGAGGGCTATGGTGAAAAAGGAAATATCTTCCGTTCAAAACTGGAAAGAAGCTTTCTGAGAAACTGCTCTGTGTTCTGTTAATTCATCTCACACAGTTAGATCTTTCCCTTCAAGAAGCCTTACGCTAAGGCTGTTCTTGTGGAATTGGCAAAGGGATATTTGGAAGCCCATAGAGGGCTATGGTGGAAAAGGAAATATCTTCCGTTCAAAACCGGAAAGAAGCTTTCTGAGAAACTGCTCTGTGTTCTTTTAATTCATCTCACAGAGTTACATCTTTCCCTTCAAGAAGCCTTTCGCAAAGGCTGTTCTTGTGGAATTGGCAAAGGGATATTTGGAAGGCAACAGAGAGCTATGGTGAAAAAGGAAATATCTTCCGTTCAAAACTGGAAAGAAGCTTTCTGGGAAACTTCTCTGTGTTTTGTTAATTCATCTCACAGAGTTACAGCTTTCCCTTCAGGAAGCCTTTCGATAAGGCTGTTCTTGTGGAATTGGGAAAGGGATATTTGGAAGCCCATAGAAGGCTATGTTGAAAAAGGAAATAACTTCGGTTCAAAACTGGAAAGAAGCTTTCTGAGAAACTGCTCTGTGTTCTGTTAATTCATCTCACAGAGTTACATGTTTCCCTTCAAGAAGCCTTTCGCTAAGGCTGTTCTTGTGGAATTGGCAAAGGGATATTTGGAAGCCCTTAGAGGGCTATGGTGAAAAAGGAAATATCTTCCGTTCAAAACTGGAAAGAAGCTTTCTGAGAAACTGCTCTGTGTTCTGTTAATTCATCTCACAGGGTTACATGTTTCCCTTCAGGAATCCTTTCGCTAAGGCTGTTCTTGTGTAATTGGCAAAGGGATATTTGGAAGGCCATAGAGGTCTATGGTGAAAAAGGAAATATCTTCCGTTCAACACTGGAAAGAAGCTTTCTGAGAAACTGCTGTGTGTTCTCTTAATTCATCTCCCAAACTTACATCTTTCCCTTCAAGAAGCCTTTCGCTAAGGCTGTTCTTGTGGAATTGGCAAAGGGATATTTGGAAGTCCATAGAGGGCTATGGTGAAACAGGAAATATCTTCCGTTCAAAACTGGAAAGAAGCTTTCAGAGAAACTGCTCTGTGTTCTGTTAATTCATCTCACAGAGTTTCATCTTTCCCTTCAAGAAGCCTTTCGCTAAGGCTGTTCTTGTGGAATTGTGAAAGGGATATTTGGAAGCCCATAGAGGGCTATGGTGAAAAAGGAAATATCTTCCGTTCAAAACTGGAAAGAAGCTTTCTGAGAAACTGCTCTGTGTTCTGTTAATTCATCTCACAGAGTTACATCTTTCCCTTCAAGAAGCTTTTCGCTAAGGCTGTTCTTGTGGAATTGGCAAAGGGATATTTGGAAGGCCACAGAGAGCTATGGTGAAAAAGGAAATATCTTCCGTTCAGAACTGGAAAGAAGCTTTCTGAGAAACTTCTCTGTGTTCTGTTAATTCATCTCACAGAGTTACATCTTTCCCTTCAGGAAGCCTTTCGCTAAGGCTGTTCTTGTGGAATTGGCAAAGGGATATTTGGAAGCCCTTAGAAGGCAATGTTGAAAAAGGAAATATCTTCCGTTCAAAACTGGAAACAAGCTTTCTGAGGAACTGCTCTGTGTTCTGTTAATTGATCTCACAGAGTTACATCTTTCCCTTCAAGAAGCCTTTCGCTAAGGCTGTTCTTGTGGAATTGGCACAGGGATATTTGGAAGCCCATAGACGGCTATGTTGAAAAAGGAAATATCTTCCGTTCAAAACTGGAAAGAAGCTTTCTGAGAAACTGTTCTGTGTTCTGTTAATTCATCTCACAGAGTTACATCTTTCCCTTGAAGAAGCTTTTCGATAAGGCTGTTCTTGTGGAATTGGCAAAGGGATATTTGGAAGCCCATAGAGGGCTATGGTGAAAAAGGAAATATCTTCCGTTGAAAACTGGAAAGAAGCTTCCTGAGAAACTGCTCTGTGTTCTGTTAATTCATCTCACAGAGTTACATCTTTCCCTTCAAGAAGCCTTTCGCTAAGGCTGTTCTTGTGGAATTGGCAAAGGGATATTTGGAAGCCCATAGAGGGCTACGGTGAAACTGGAAATACTTCCGTTCAAAACTGGAAAGAAGCTTTCTGAGAAACTGCTCTGTGTTCTCTTAATTCATCTCACAGAGTTACATCTTTCCCTTCAAGAAGCCTTTCGCTAAGACTGTTCCTGTGGAATTGGCAGGGGATATTTGGAAGCCCATAGAGGGCTACGGTGAAAAAGGAAATATCTTCCGTTCAAAACTGGAAAGAAGCTTTCTGAGAAACTGCTCTGTGTTCTGTTAATTCATCTCACAGAGTTACATCTTTCCCTTCAAGAAGCCTTTCGCTAAGGCTGTTCTTGTGGAATTGGCAAAGGGATATTTGGAAGCCCATAGAGGGCTATGGTGGAAAAGGAAATATCTTCCGTTCAAAACTGGAAAGAAGCTTTCTGAGAAACCGATCTGTGTTCTCTTAATTCATCTCACAGAGTTACATCTTTCCCTTCAAGAAGCCTTTCGCTAAGGCTGTTATTGTGGAATTGGCAAAGGGATATTTGGAAGCCCATAGAGGGCTATGGTGAAACAGGAAATATCTTCCGTTCAAAGCCGGAAAGAAGCTTTCTGAGAAACTGCTCTGTGTTCTGTTAATTCATCTCACAGAGTTACATCTTTCCCTTCAACAAGCCTTTCGCTAAGGCTGTTCTTGTGGAATTGGCAAAGGGATATTTGGAAGCCCATAGAGGGTTATCGTGAAACAGGAAATGTCTTCCGTTCAAAACTGGAAAGAAGCTTTCAGAGAAACTGCTCTGTGTTCTGTTAATTCATCTCACAGAGTTACATTTTTCCCTTCAAGAAGCCTTTCGCTAACGCTGTTCTTGTGGAATTGGCAAAGGGATATTTGGACGCCCTTAGAGGGCTATGGTGAAAAAGGAAATATCTTCCGTTCAAAACTGGAAAGAAGCTTTCTGAGAAACTGCTCTGTGTTCTCTTAATTCATCTCACAAAGTTACATCTTTCCCTTCAAGAAGCCTTTCGCTAAGGCTGTTCTTGTGGAATTGGCAAAGGGATATTTGGAAGCCCATAGAGGGCTATATTGAAACAGGAAATATATTCCGATCAAAACTGGAAAGAAGCTTTCAGAGAAACTGCTCTGTGTTCTGTTATTTCATCTCACAGAGTTACATCTTTCCCTTCAAGAAGCCTTTCGCTAAGGCTGTTCTTGTGGAATTGGCAAACGGATATTTGGAAGCCCATAGAGGGCTATGGTGAAAAAGGAAGTATCTTCCGTTCAAAACTGGAAAGAAGCTTTCTGAGAAACTGCTCTGTGTTCTTTTAATTCATCTCACAGAGTTACATCTTTCCCTTCAAGAAGCCTTTCTCTAAGGCTGTTCTTGTGGAATTGGCAAAGGGATATTTGGAAGGCCACAGAGAGCTATGGTGAAAAAGGAAATATCTTCCGTTCAAAACTGGAAAGAAGCTTTCTGAGAAACTGCTCTGTGTTCTGTTAATTCATCTCACAGAGTTACTTCTTTCCCTTCAGGAAGCCTTTCGCCAAGGCTGATCTTGTGGAATTGGCAAAGGGATATTTGGAAGCCCATAGAAGGCTATGTTGAAAAAGGAAATATCTTCCGTTCAAAACTGGAAAGAAGCTTTCTTAGAAACTGCTCTGTGTTCTATTAATTCATCTCACAGAGTTACATCTTTCCCTTCAAGAAGCCTTTCTCTAAGGCTGTTATTTTGGAATTGGCAAAGGGATATTTGGAAGCCCATAGAGGGCTATGGTGAAAAAGGAAATATCTTCCGTTCAAAACGGGAAAGAAGCTTCCTGAGAAACTGCTCTGTGTTTTCTTAATTCATCTCACAGAGTTACATCTTTCCCTTCAGGAATCCTTTCGCTAAGGCTTTTGTTGTGGAATTGGCAAAGGGATATTTGGAAGCCCATAGAGGGCTATGGTGAAAAAGGAAATATCTTCCGTTCAAAACTGGAAAGAAGCTTTCTGCGAAACTGCTGTGTGTTCTCTTAATTCATCTCACAGAGTTACATCTTTCCCTTCAAGAAGCCTTTCGCTAAGGCTGTTCTTGTGGAATTTGCAAAGGGATATTTGGAAGCCCATAGAGGGCTATTGTGAAAAAGGAAATATCTTCCGTTCAAAACTGGAAAGAAGCTTTCTGAGAAAATGCTCTGTGTTCTGTTAATTCATCTCACAGAGTTACATCTTTCCCTTCTAGAAGCTTTTCGCTAAGGCTGTTCTTGTGGAATTGGCAAAAGGATATTTGGAAGGCCACAGAGAGCTATGGTGAAAAAGGAAATATCTTCCGTTCAGAACTGGAAAGAAGCTTTCTGAGAAACTTCTCTGTGTTCTGTTAATTCATCTCACAGAGTTACATATTTCCCTTCAGGAAGCCTTTCGCTAAGGCTGTTCTTGTGGAATTGGCAAAGGGATATTTGGAAGTCCTTAGAAGGCTATGTTGAAAAAGGAATTATTTTCCGTTCAAAACTGGAAAGAAGCTTTCTGAGGAACTGCTCTGTGTTCTGTTAATTCATCTCACAGAGTTACATCTTTCCCTTCAAGAAGCCTTTCGCTAAGGCTGTTCTTGTGGAATTGGCAGAGGGATATTTTGAAGCCCATAGAGGGCTATGGTGAAAAAGGAAATATCTTCCGTTCAAAACTGGAAAGAAGCTTTCTGAGAAACTGCTCTGTGTTCTGTTAATTCTTCTCGCAGAGTTACATCTTTCCCTTAAAGAAGCCTTTCGCTAAGGCTGTTCTTGTGGAATTGGCACAGGGATATTTGGAAGCCAATAGACGGCTATGGTGAAAAAGTAAATATCTTCCGTTCAAAAGTGGAAAGAAGCTTTCTGAGAAACTGCTCTGTGTTTTCTTAATTCATCTCACAAAGTTATATCTTTCCCTTCAAGAAGCCTTTCGCTAAGGCTGTTTTTGTGGAATTGGCAAAGGGATATTTGGAAGACCATAGAGGGCTACGGTGAAACAGGGAATATCTTCCGTTCAAAAAGGGAAAGAAGCTTTCTGAGAAACTGCTCTGTGTTCTGTTAATTCACCTCACAGAGTTACATCTTTCCCTTGAAGAAGCTTTTCGCTAAGGCTGTTCTTGTGGAATTGGCTAAGGGATATTTGGAACCCATAGAGGGCTACGGTGAAAAAGGAAATATCTTCCGTTCAAAACTGGAAAGAAGCTTTCTGAGAAACTGCTCTGTGTTCTGTTAATTCATCTCACAGAGTTACATCTTTCCCTTCAAGAAGCCTTTCGCTAAGGCTGTTCTTGTGGAATTGGCAAAGGGATATTTGGAAGCCCTTAGAGGGCTATGGTGAAAAAGGAAATATCTTCCGTTCAAAACTGGAAAGAAGCTTTCTGAGAAACTGCTCTGTGTTCTGTTAATTCATCTCACAGAGTTACATCTTTCCCTTCAGGAATCCTTTCGCTAAGGCTGTTCTTGTGTAATTGGCAAAGAGATATTTGGAAGCCCATAGAGGTCTATGGTGAAGAAGGAAATATCTTCCGTTCAAAACTGGAAAGAAGATTTCTGAGAAACTGCTGTGTGTTCTCTTAATTCATCTCACAAACTTACATCTTTCCCTTCAAGAAGCCTTTCGCTAAGGCTGTTCTTGTGGAATTGGCAAAGGGATATTTGGAAGCCCATAGAGGGCTATGGTGAAACAGGAAATATCTTCCGTTCAAAACTGGAAAGAAGCTTTCAGAGAAACTGCTCTGTGTTGTTAATTCATGTCACAGAGTTACATCTTTCCCTTCAAGAAGCCTTTCGCTAAGGCTGTTCTTGTGGAATTGTCAAAGGGATATTTGGAAGCCCATAGAGGGCTATGGTGAAAAAGGAACTATCTTCCGTTCAAAACTGGAAAGAAGCTTTCTGAGAAACTGCTCTGTGTTCTGTTAATTCATCTCACAGAGTTACATCTTTCCCTTCAAGAATCTTTTCGCTAAGGCTGTTCTTGTGGAATTGGCAAAGGGATATTTGGAAGGCCACAGAGAGCTATGGTGAAAAAGGAAATATCTTCCGTTCAGAACTGGAAAGAAACTTTCTGAGAAACTTCTCTGTGTTCTGTTAATTCATCTCACAGAGTTACTTCTTTCCCTTCAGGAAGCCTTTCGCTAAGGCTGTTCTTGTGGAATTGGCAAATTGATATTTGGAAGCCCTAAGAAGGCTATGTTGAAAAAGGAAAAATCTTCCGTTCAAAACTGGAAAGAAGCTTTCTGAGGAACTGCTCTGTGTTCTGTTAATTCATCGCACAGAGTTACATCGTTCCCTTCAAGAAGCGTTTCGCTAAGGCTGTTCTTGTGGAATTGGCAAAGGGATATTTTGAAGCCCATAGAGGGCTATGGTGAAAAAGGAAATATCTTCCGTTCAAAACTGGAAAGAAGCTTTCTGAGAAACTGCTCTGTGTTCTGTTAATTCTTCTCGCAGAGTTACATCTTTCCCTTAAAGAAGCCTTTCGCTAAGGCTGTTCTTGTGGAATTGGCACAGGGATATTTGGAAGCCAATAGACGGCTATGGTGAAAAAGTAAATATCTTCCGTTCAAAACTGGAAAGAAGCTTTCTGAGAAACTGCTCTGTGTTTTCTTAATTCATCTCACAGAGTTATATCTTTCCCTTCAAGAAGCCTTTCGCTAAGGCTGTTCTTGTGGAATTGGCAAAGGGATATTTGGAAGCCCATAGAGGGCTATGGTGAAAACGGAATTATCTTCCGTTCAAAACTGGAAAGAAGCTTTCTGAGAAACGTCTATGTGTTTTGTTAATTCATCTAACAGAGTTACATCTTTCCCTTCAGGAAGCCTTTCGATAAGGTTGTTCTTGCGGAATTGGGAAAGGGATATTTGGAAGCCCATAGAGGGCTATGGTGAAACAGGAAATATCTTCCGTTCAAAACTGGAAAGAAGCTTTCTGAGAAACTGCTCTGTGTTCTGTTAATTCATCTCACAGAGTTACATCTTTCCCTTCAAGAAGCCTTTCGCTAAGGCTGTTCTTATGGAATTGGCAAAGGGATATTTGGAAGCCAATAGAGGGCTACGGTGAGAAAGGAAATATCTTCCGTTCAAAACTTGAATGAAGCTTTCTGAGAAACTGCTCTGTGTTCTTTTAATTCATCTCACAGAGTTACATCTTTCCCTTCAAGAAGCCTTTCGCAAAGGCTGTTCTTGTGGAATTGGCAAAGGGATATTTGGAAGGCAACAGAGAGCTATGGTGAAAAAGGAAATATCTTCCGTTCAAAACTGGAAAGAAGCTTTCTGAGAAACTGCTCTGTGTTTTCTTAATTCATCTCACAAAGTTATATCTTTCCCTTCAAGAAGCCTTTCGCTAAGGCTGTTCTTGTGGAATTGGCAAAGGGATATTTGTAAGCCGATAGACGGCTATGGTGAAACAGGGAATATCTTCTGTTCAAAACAGGAAAGAAGCTTTCTGAGAAACTGCTCTGTGTTCTGTTAATTCACCTCACAGAGTTACATCTTTCCCTTGAAGAAGCTTTTCGCTAAAGCTGTTCTTGTGGAATTGGCAAAGGGATATTTGGAACCCATAGAGGGCTCTGGTGAAAAAGGAAATATCTTCCGTTCAAAACTGGAAAGAAGCTTTCTGAGAAACTGCTCTGTGTTCTGTTTGTTCATCTCACAGAGTTATATCTTTCCCTTCAAGAAGCCTTTCGCTAAGGCTGTTCTTGTGGAATTGGCAAAGGGATATTTGGAAGCCCATAGAGGGCTATGGTGAAAACGGAATTATCTTCCGTTCAAAACTGGAAAGAAGCTTTCTGAGAAACTGCTCTGTGTTCTGTTAATTCTTCTCGCAGAGTTACATCTTTCCCTTAAAGAAGCCTTTCGCTAAGGCTGTTCTTGTGGAATTGGCACAGGGATATTTGGAAGCCAATAGACGGCTATGGTGAAAAAGTAAATATCTTCCGTTCAAAAGTGGAAAGAAGCTTTCTGAGAAACTGCTCTGTGTTTTCTTAATTCATCTCACAAAGTTATATCTTTCCCTTCAAGAAGCCTTTCGCTAAGGCTGTTTTTGTGGAATTGGCAAAGGGATATTTGGAAGACCATAGAGGGCTACGGTGAAACAGGGAATATCTTCCGTTCAAAAAGGGAAAGAAGCTTTCTGAGAAACTGCTCTGTGTTCTGTTAATTCACCTCACAGAGTTACATCTTTCCCTTGAAGAAGCTTTTCGCTAAGGCTGTTCTTGTGGAATTGGCAAAGGGATATTTGGAACCCATAGAGGGCTACGGTGAAAAAGGAAATATCTTCCGTTCAAAACTGGAAAGAAGCTTTCTGAGAAACTGCTCTGTGTTCTGTTAATTCATCTCACAGAGTTACATCTTTCCCTTCAAGAAGCCTTTCGCTAAGGGTGTTCTTGTGGAATTGGCAAAGGGATATTTGGAAGCCCTTAGAGGGCTATGGTGAAAAAGGAAATATCTTCCGTTCAAAACTGGAAAGAAGCTTTCTGAGAAACTGCTCTGTGTTCTGTTAATTCATCTCACAGAGTTACATCTTTCCCTTCAGGAATCCTTTCGCTAAGGCTGTTCTTGTGTAATTGGCAAAGAGATATTTGGAAGCCCATAGAGGTCTATGGTGAAGAAGGAAATATCTTCCGTTCAAAACTGGAAAGAAGATTTCTGAGAAACTGCTGTGTGTTCTCTTAATTCATCTCACAAACTTACATCTTTCCCTTCAAGAAGCCTTTCGCTAAGGCTGTTCTTGTGGAATTGGCAAAGGGATATTTGGAAGCCCATAGAGGGCTATGGTGAAACAGGAAATATCTTCCGTTCAAAACTGGAAAGAAGCTTTCAGAGAAACTGCTCTGTGTTGTTAATTCATCTCACAGAGTTACATCTTTCCCTTCAAGAAGCCTTTCGCTAAGGCTGTTCTTGTGGAATTGTCAAAGGGATATTTGGAAGCCCATAGAGGGCTATGGTGAAAAAGGAACTATCTTCCGTTCAAAACTGGAAAGAAGCTTTCTGAGAAACTGCTCTGTGTTCTGTTAATTCATCTCACAGAGTTACATCTTTCCCTTCAAGAATCTTTTCGCTAAGGCTGTTCTTGTGGAATTGGCAAAGGGATATTTGGAAGCCCTTAGAGGGCTATGGTGAAAAAGGATTATCTTCCGTTCAAAACTGGAAAGAAGCTTTCTGAGAAACTGCTCTGTGTTCTGTTAATTCATCTCACAGAGTTACATGTTTCCCTTCAGGAATCCTTTCGCTAAGGCTGTTCTTGTGTAATTGGCAAAGGGATATTTGGAAGGCCATAGAGGTCTATGGTGAAACAGGAAATATCTTCCGTTCAAAACTGGAAAGAAGCTTTCAGAGAAACTGCTCTGTGTTCTGTTACTTCAACTCACAAACTTACATCTTTCCCTTCAAGAAGCCTTTCGCTAAGGCTGTTCTTGTGGAATTGGCAAAGGGATATTTGGAAGCCCATAGAGGGCTATGGTGAAACAGGAAATATCTTCCGTTCAAAACTGGAAAGAAGCTTTCAGACAAACTGCCCTGTGTTCTGTTAATTCACCTCACAGAGTTACATCTTTCCCTTCAAGAAGCCTTTCGCAAAAGCTGTTCTTGTGGAATTGGCAAAGGGATATTTGGAAGCCCATAGAGGGCTATGGTGAAAAAGGAAATATCTTCCGTTCAAAACTGGAAAGAAGCTTTCTGAGAAACTGCTCTGTGTTCTGTTAATTCATCTCACAGAGTTACATCTTTCCCTTGAAGAAGCTTTTTGCTAAGGCTGTTCTTGTGGAATTGGCAAAGGGATATTTGGAAGCCCATAGAGGGCTATGGTGAAAAAGGAAATATCTTCCGTTCAAAACTGGAAAGAAGCTTCCTGAGAAACTGCTCTGTGTTCTCTTAATTCATCTCACAGAGTTACATCTTTGCCTTCAAGAAGCCTTTCGCTAAGGCTGTTCTTGTGGAATTGGCAAAGGGATATTTGGAAGCCCATTTAGGGCTACGGTGAAACTGGAAATACTTCCGTTCAAAACTGGAAAGAAGCTTTCTGAGAAACTGCTCTGTGTTCTCTTAATTCATCTCACAGAGTTACATCTTTCCCTTCAAGAAGCCTTTCGCTAAGATTGTTCCGGTGGAATTGGCAAGGGATATTTGGAAGCCCATAGAGGGCTACGGTGAAAAAGGAAATATCTTCCGTTCAAAACTGGAAAGAAGCTTTCTGAGAACCTGCTCTGTGTTCTGTTAATTCATCTCACAGAGTTACATATTTCCCTTCAAGAAACCTTTCGCTAAGGCTGTTCTTGTGGAATTGGCAAAGGGATATTTGGAAGGCCACAGAGAGCTACGGTGAAAAAGGAAATATCTTCCGTTGAGAACTGGAAAGAAGCTTTCTGAGAAACTTCTCTGTGTTCCGTTAATTCATCTCACACAGTTACATCTTTCCCTTCAAGAAGCCTTACGCTAAGGCTGTTCTTGTGGAATTGGCAAAGGGATATTTGGAAGCCCTTAGAAGGCTATGTTGAAAAAGGAAACATCTTCCGTTCAAAACTGGAAAGAAGCTTTCTGAGAAACTGCTCTGTGTTCTTTTAATTCATCTCACAGAGTTACATCTTTCCCTTCAAGAAGCCTTTCGCAAAGGCTGTTCTTGTGGAATTGGCAAAGGGATATTTGGAAGGCCACAGAGAGCTATGGTGAAAAAGGAAATATCTTCCTTCAAAACTGGAAAGAAGCTTTCTGAGAAACGTCTATGTGTTTTGTTAATTCATCTAACAGAGTTACATCTTTCCCTTCAGGAAGCCTTTCGATAAGGTTGTTCTTTCGGAATTGGGAAAGGGATATTTGGAAGCCCATAGAGGGCTATGGTGAAACAGGAAATATCTTCCGTTCAAAACTGGAAAGAAGCTTTCTGAGAAACTGCTCTGTGTTCTGTTAATTCATCTCACAGAGTTACATCTTTCCCTTCAAGAAGCCTTTCGCTAAGGCTGTTCTTGTGGAATTGGCAAAGGGATATTTGGAAGCCAATAGAGGGCTACGGTGAGAAAGGAAATATCTTCCGTTCAAAACTGGAATGAAGCTTTCTGAGAAACTGCTCTGTGTTCTGTTAATTCATCTCACAGAGTTACATACTTCCCTTCAAGAAACCTTTCGCTAAAGCTGTTCTTGTGGAATTGGCAAAGGGATATTTGGAAGCCCATAGAGGGCTATGGTGAAAAAGGAAATATCTTCCGTTCAAAACTGGAAAGAAGCTTTCTGAGAAACTGCTCTGTGTTCTGTTAATTCATCTCACACAGTTAGATCTTTCCCTTCAAGAAGCCTTACGCTAAGGCTGTTCTTGTGGAATTGGCAAAGGGATATTTGGAAGCCCATAGAGGGCTATGGTGGAAAAGGAAATATCTTCCGTTCAAAACCGGAAAGAAGCTTTCTGAGAAACTGCTCTGTGTTCTTTTAATTCATCTCACAGAGTTACATCTTTCCCTTCAAGAAGCCTTTCGCAAAGGCTGTTCTTGTGGAATTGGCAAAGGGATATTTGGAAGGCAACAGAGAGCTATGGTGAAAAAGGAAATATCTTCCGTTCAAAACTGGAAAGAAGCTTTCTGGGAAACTTCTCTGTGTTTTGTTAATTCATCTCACAGAGTTACATCTTTCCCTTCAGGAAGCCTTTCGATAAGGCTGTTCTTGTGGAATTGGGAAAGGGATATTTGGAAGCCCATAGAAGGCTATGTTGAAAAAGGAAATAACTTCGGTTCAAAACTGGAAAGAAGCTTTCTGAGAAACTGCTCTGTGTTCTGTTAATTCATCTCACAGAGTTACATGTTTCCCTTCAAGAAGCCTTTCGCTAAGGCTGTTCTTGTGGAATTGGCAAAGGGATATTTGGAAGCCCTTAGAGGGCTATGGTGAAAAAGGAAATATCTTCCGTTCAAAACTGGAAAGAAGCTTTCTGAGAAACTGCTCTGTGTTCTGTTAATTCATCTCACAGGGTTACATGTTTCCCTTCAGGAATCCTTTCGCTAAGGCTGTTCTTGTGTAATTGGCAAAGGGATATTTGGAAGGCCATAGAGGTCTATGGTGAAAAAGGAAATATCTTCCGTTCAACACTGGAAAGAAGCTTTCTGAGAAACTGCTGTGTGTTCTCTTAATTCATCTCCCAAACTTACATCTTTCCCTTCAAGAAGCCTTTCGCTAAGGCTGTTCTTGTGGAATTGGCAAAGGGATATTTGGAAGTCCATAGAGGGCTATGGTGAAACAGGAAATATCTTCCGTTCAAAACTGGAAAGAAGCTTTCAGAGAAACTGCTCTGTGTTCTGTTAATTCATCTCACAGAGTTTCATCTTTCCCTTCAAGAAGCCTTTCGCTAAGGCTGTTCTTGTGGAATTGTGAAAGGGATATTTGGAAGCCCATAGAGGGCTATGGTGAAAAAGGAAATATCTTCCGTTCAAAACTGGAAAGAAGCTTTCTGAGAAACTGCTCTGTGTTCTGTTAATTCATCTCACAGAGTTACATCTTTCCCTTCAAGAAGCTTTTCGCTAAGGCTGTTCTTGTGGAATTGGCAAAGGGATATTTGGAAGGCCACAGAGAGCTATGGTGAAAAAGGAAATATCTTCCGTTCAGAACTGGAAAGAAGCTTTCTGAGAAACTTCTCTGTGTTCTGTTAATTCATCTCACAGAGTTACATCTTTCCCTTCAGGAAGCCTTTCGCTAAGGCTGTTCTTGTGGAATTGGCAAAGGGATATTTGGAAGCCCTTAGAAGGCTATGTTGAAAAAGGAAATATCTTCCGTTCAAAACTGGAAACAAGCTTTCTGAGGAACTGCTCTGTGTTCTGTTAATTGATCTCACAGAGTTACATCTTTCCCTTCAAGAAGCCTTTCGCTAAGGCTGTTCTTGTGGAATTGGCACAGGGATATTTGGAAGCCCATAGACGGCTATGTTGAAAAAGGAAATATCTTCCGTTCAAAACTGGAAAGAAGCTTTCTGAGAAACTGTTCTGTGTTCTGTTAATTCATCTCACAGAGTTACATCTTTCCCTTGAAGAAGCTTTTCGATAAGGCTGTTCTTGTGGAATTGGCAAAGGGATATTTGGAAGCCCATAGAGGGCTATGGTGAAAAAGGAAATATCTTCCGTTGAAAACTGGAAAGAAGCTTCCTGAGAAACTGCTCTGTGTTCTGTTAATTCATCTCACAGAGTTACATCTTTCCCTTCAAGAAGCCTTTCGCTAAGGCTGTTCTTGTGGAATTGGCAAAGGGATATTTGGAAGCCCATAGAGGGCTACGGTGAAACTGGAAATACTTCCGTTCAAAACTGGAAAGAAGCTTTCTGAGAAACTGCTCTGTGTTCTCTTAATTCATCTCACAGAGTTACATCTTTCCCTTCAAGAAGCCTTTCGCTAAGACTGTTCCTGTGGAATTGGCAGGGGATATTTGGAAGCCCATAGAGGGCTACGGTGAAAAAGGAAATATCTTCCGTTCAAAACTGGAAAGAAGCTTTCTGAGAAACTGCTCTGTGTTCTGTTAATTCATCTCACAGAGTTACATCTTTCCCTTCAAGAAGCCTTTCGCTAAGGCTGTTCTTGTGGAATTGGCAAAGGGATATTTGGAAGCCCATAGAGGGCTATGGTGGAAAAGGAAATATCTTCCGTTCAAAACTGGAAAGAAGCTTTCTGAGAAACCGATCTGTGTTCTCTTAATTCATCTCACAGAGTTACATCTTTCCCTTCAAGAAGCCTTTCGCTAAGGCTGTTATTGTGGAATTGGCAAAGGGATATTTGGAAGCCCATAGAGGGCTATGGTGAAACAGGAAATATCTTCCGTTCAAAGCCGGAAAGAAGCTTTCTGAGAAACTGCTCTGTGTTCTGTTAATTCATCTCACAGAGTTACATCTTTCCCTTCAACAAGCCTTTCGCTAAGGCTGTTCTTGTGGAATTGGCAAAGGGATATTTGGAAGCCCATAGAGGGTTATCGTGAAACAGGAAATGTCTTCCGTTCAAAACTGGAAAGAAGCTTTCAGAGAAACTGCTCTGTGTTCTGTTAATTCATCTCACAGAGTTACATTTTTCCCTTCAAGAAGCCTTTCGCTAAGGCTGTTCTTGTGGAATTGGCAAAGGGATATTTGGACGCCCTTAGAGGGCTATGGTGAAAAAGGAAATATCTTCCGTTCAAAACTGGAAAGAAGCTTTCTGAGAAACTGCTCTGTGTTCTCTTAATTCATCTCACAAAGTTACATCTTTCCCTTCAAGAAGCCTTTCGCTAAGGCTGTTCTTGTGGAATTGGCAAAGGGATATTTGGAAGCCCATAGAGGGCTATATTGAAACAGGAAATATATTCCGATCAAAACTGGAAAGAAGCTTTCAGAGAAACTGCTCTGTGTTCTGTTATTTCATCTCACAGAGTTACATCTTTCCCTTCAAGAAGCCTTTCGCTAAGGCTGTTCTTGTGGAATTGGCAAACGGATATTTGGAAGCCCATAGAGGGCTATGGTGAAAAAGGAAGTATCTTCCGTTCAAAACTGGAAAGAAGCTTTCTGAGAAACTGCTCTGTGTTCTTTTAATTCATCTCACAGAGTTACATCTTTCCCTTCAAGAAGCCTTTCTCTAAGGCTGTTCTTGTGGAATTGGCAAAGGGATATTTGGAAGGCCACAGAGAGCTATGGTGAAAAAGGAAATATCTTCCGTTCAAAACTGGAAAGAAGCTTTCTGAGAAACTGCTCTGTGTTCTGTTAATTCATCTCACAGAGTTACTTCTTTCCCTTCAGGAAGCCTTTCGCCAAGGCTGATCTTGTGGAATTGGCAAAGGGATATTTGGAAGCCCATAGAAGGCTATGTTGAAAAAGGAAATATCTTCCGTTCAAAACTGGAAAGAAGCTTTCTTAGAAACTGCTCTGTGTTCTATTAATTCATCTCACAGAGTTACATCTTTCCCTTCAAGAAGCCTTTCTCTAAGGCTGTTATTTTGGAATTGGCAAAGGGATATTTGGAAGCCCATAGAGGGCTATGGTGAAAAAGGAAATATCTTCCGTTCAAAACGGGAAAGAAGCTTCCTGAGAAACTGCTCTGTGTTTTCTTAATTCATCTCACAGAGTTACATCTTTCCCTTCAGGAATCCTTTCGCTAAGGCTTTTGTTGTGGAATTGGCAAAGGGATATTTGGAAGCCCATAGAGGGCTATGGTGAAAAAGGAAATATCTTCCGTTCAAAACTGGAAAGAAGCTTTCTGCGAAACTGCTGTGTGTTCTCTTAATTCATCTCACAGAGTTACATCTTTCCCTTCAAGAAGCCTTTCGCTAAGGCTGTTCTTGTGGAATTTGCAAAGGGATATTTGGAAGCCCATAGAGGGCTATTGTGAAAAAGGAAATATCTTCCGTTCAAAACTGGAAAGAAGCTTTCTGAGAAAATGCTCTGTGTTCTGTTAATTCATCTCACAGAGTTACATCTTTCCCTTCTAGAAGCTTTTCGCTAAGGCTGTTCTTGTGGAATTGGCAAAAGGATATTTGGAAGGCCACAGAGAGCTATGGTGAAAAAGGAAATATCTTCCGTTCAGAACTGGAAAGAAGCTTTCTGAGAAACTTCTCTGTGTTCTGTTAATTCATCTCACAGAGTTACATATTTCCCTTCAGGAAGCCTTTCGCTAAGGCTGTTCTTGTGGAATTGGCAAAGGGATATTTGGAAGTCCTTAGAAGGCTATGTTGAAAAAGGAATTATTTTCCGTTCAAAACTGGAAAGAAGCTTTCTGAGGAACTGCTCTGTGTTCTGTTAATTCATCTCACAGAGTTACATCTTTCCCTTCAAGAAGCCTTTCGCTAAGGCTGTTCTTGTGGAATTGGCAGAGGGATATTTTGAAGCCCATAGAGGGCTATGGTGAAAAAGGAAATATCTTCCGTTCAAAACTGGAAAGAAGCTTTCTGAGAAACTGCTCTGTGTTCTGTTAATTCTTCTCGCAGAGTTACATCTTTCCCTTAAAGAAGCCTTTCGCTAAGGCTGTTCTTGTGGAATTGGCACAGGGATATTTGGAAGCCAATAGACGGCTATGGTGAAAAAGTAAATATCTTCCGTTCAAAAGTGGAAAGAAGCTTTCTGAGAAACTGCTCTGTGTTTTCTTAATTCATCTCACAAAGTTATATCTTTCCCTTCAAGAAGCCTTTCGCTAAGGCTGTTTTTGTGGAATTGGCAAAGGGATATTTGGAAGACCATAGAGGGCTACGGTGAAACAGGGAATATCTTCCGTTCAAAAAGGGAAAGAAGCTTTCTGAGAAACTGCTCTGTGTTCTGTTAATTCACCTCACAGAGTTACATCTTTCCCTTGAAGAAGCTTTTCGCTAAGGCTGTTCTTGTGGAATTGGCAAAGGGATATTTGGAACCCATAGAGGGCTACGGTGAAAAAGGAAATATCTTCCGTTCAAAACTGGAAAGAAGCTTTCTGAGAAACTGCTCTGTGTTCTGTTAATTCATCTCACAGATTTACATCTTTCCCTTCAAGAAGCCTTTTGCTAAGGCTGTTCTTGTGGAATTGGCAAAGGGATATTTGGAAGCCCTTAGAGGGCTATGGTGAAAAAGGAAATATCTTCCGTTCAAAACTGGAAAGAAGCTTTCTGAGAAACTGCTCTGTGTTCTGTTAATTCATCTCACAGAGTTACATCTTTCCCTTCAGGAATCCTTTCGCTAAGGCTGTTCTTGTGTAATTGGCAAAGAGATATTTGGAAGCCCATAGAGGTCTATGGTGAAGAAGGAAATATCTTCCGTTCAAAACTGGAAAGAAGATTTCTGAGAAACTGCTGTGTGTTCTCTTAATTCATCTCACAAACTTACATCTTTCCCTTCAAGAAGCCTTTCGCTAAGGCTGTTCTTGTGGAATTGGCAAAGGGATATTTGGAAGCCCATAGAGGGCTATGGTGAAACAGGAAATATCTTCCGTTCAAAACTGGAAAGAAGCTTTCAGAGAAACTGCTCTGTGTTGTTAATTCATCTCACAGAGTTACATCTTTCCCTTCAAGAAGCCTTTCGCTAAGGCTGTTCTTGTGGAATTGTCAAAGGGATATTTGGAAGCCCATAGAGGGCTATGGTGAAAAAGGAACTATCTTCCGTTCAAAACTGGAAAGAAGCTTTCTGAGAAACTGCTCTGTGTTCTGTTAATTCATCTCACAGAGTTACATCTTTCCCTTCAAGAATCTTTTCGCTAAGGCTGTTCTTGTGGAATTGGCAAAGGGATATTTGGAAGGCCACAGAGAGCTATGGTGAAAAAGGAAATATCTTCCGTTCAGAACTGGAAAGAAACTTTCTGAGAAACTTCTCTGTGTTCTGTTAATTCATCTCACAGAGTTACTTCTTTCCCTTCAGGAAGCCTTTCGCTAAGGCTGTTCTTGTGGAATTGGCAAATTGATATTTGGAAGCCCTAAGAAGGCTATGTTGAAAAAGGAAATATCTTCCGTTCAAAACTGGAAAGAAGCTTTCTGAGGAACTGCTCTGTGTTCTGTTAATTCATCGCACAGAGTTACATCGTTCCCTTCAAGAAGCGTTTCGCTAAGGCTGTTCTTGTGGAATTGGCAAAGGGATATTTTGAAGCCCATAGAGGGCTATGGTGAAAAAGGAAATATCTTCCGTTCAAAACTGGAAAGAAGCTTTCTGAGAAACTGCTCTGTGTTCTGTTAATTCTTCTCGCAGAGTTACATCTTTCCCTTAAAGAAGCCTTTCGCTAAGGCTGTTCTTGTGGAATTGGCACAGGCATATTTGGAAGCCAATAGACGGCTATGGTGAAAAAGTAAATATCTTCCGTTCAAAACTGGAAAGAAGCTTTCTGAGAAACTGCTCTGTGTTTTCTTAATTCATCTCACAGAGTTATATCTTTCCCTTCAAGAAGCCTTTCGCTAAGGCTGTTCTTGTGGAATTGGCAAAGGGATATTTGGAAGCCCATAGAGGGCTATGGTGAAAACGGAATTATCTTCCGTTCAAAACTGGAAAGAAGCTTTCTGAGAAACGTCTATGTGTTTTGTTAATTCATCTAACAGAGTTACATCTTTCCCTTCAGGAAGCCTTTCGATAAGGTTGTTCTTGCGGAATTGGGAAAGGGATATTTGGAAGCCCATAGAGGGCTATGGTGAAACAGGAAATATCTTCCGTTCAAAACTGGAAAGAAGCTTTCTGAGAAACTGCTCTGTGTTCTGTTAATTCATCTCACAGAGTTACATCTTTCCCTTCAAGAAGCCTTTCGCTAAGGCTGTTCTTGTGGAATTGGCAAAGGGATATTTGGAAGCCAATAGAGGGCTACGGTGAGAAAGGAAATATCTTCCGTTCAAAACTGGAATGAAGCTTTCTGAGAAACTGCTCTGTGTTCTTTTAATTCATCTCACAGAGTTACATCTTTCCCTTCAAGAAGCCTTTCGCAAAGGCTGTTCTTGTGGAATTGGCAAAGGGATATTTGGAAGGCAACAGAGAGCTATGGTGAAAAAGGAAATATCTTCCGTTAAAAACTGGAAAGAAGCTTTCTGAGAAACTGCTCTGTGTTTTCTTAATTCATCTCACAAAGTTATATCTTTCCCTTCAAGAAGCCTTTCGCTAAGGCTGTTCTTGTGGAATTGGCAAAGGGATATTTGTAAGCCGATAGACGGCTATGGTGAAACAGGGAATATCTTCCGTTCAAAACAGGAAAGAAGCTTTCTGAGAAACTGCTCTGTGTTCTGTTAATTCACCTCACAGAGTTACATCTTTCCCTTGAAGAAGCTTTTCGCTAAAGCTGTTCTTGTGGAATTGGCAAAGGGATATTTGGAACCCATAGAGGGCTCTGGTGAAAAAGGAAATATCTTCCGTTCAAAACTGGAAAGAAGCTTTCTGAGAAACTGCTCTGTGTTCTGTTTGTTCATCTCACAGAGTTATATCTTTCCCTTCAAGAAGCCTTTCGCTAAGGCTGTTCTTGTGGAATTGGCAAAGGGATATTTGGAAGCCCATAGAGGGCTATGGTGAAAACGGAATTATCTTCCGTTCAAAACTGGAAAGAAGCTTTCTGAGAAACTGCTCTGTGTTCTGTTAATTCTTCTCGCAGAGTTACATCTTTCCCTTAAAGAAGCCTTTCGCTAAGGCTGTTCTTGTGGAATTGGCACAGGGATATTTGGAAGCCAATAGACGGCTATGGTGAAAAAGTAAATATCTTCCGTTCAAAAGTGGAAAGAAGCTTTCTGAGAAACTGCTCTGTGTTTTCTTAATTCATCTCACAAAGTTATATCTTTCCCTTCAAGAAGCCTTTCGCTAAGGCTGTTTTTGTGGAATTGGCAAAGGGATATTTGGAAGACCATAGAGGGCTACGGTGAAACAGGGAATATCTTCCGTTCAAAAAGGGAAAGAAGCTTTCTGAGAAACTGCTCTGTGTTCTGTTAATTCACCTCACAGAGTTACATCTTTCCCTTGAAGAAGCTTTTCGCTAAGGCTGTTCTTGTGGAATTGGCAAAGGGATATTTGGAACCCATAGAGGGCTACGGTGAAAAAGGAAATATCTTCCGTTCAAAACTGGAAAGAAGCTTTCTGAGAAACTGCTCTGTGTTCTGTTAATTCATCTCACAGAGTTACATCTTTCCCTTCAAGAAGCCTTTCGCTAAGGCTGTTCTTGTGGAATTGGCAAAGGGATATTTGGAAGCCCTTAGAGGGCTATGGTGAAAAAGGAAATATCTTCCGTTCAAAACTGGAAAGAAGCTTTCTGAGAAACTGCTCTGTGTTCTGTTAATTCATCTCACAGAGTTACATCTTTCCCTTCAGGAATCCTTTCGCTAAGGCTGTTCTTGTGTAATTGGCAAAGAGATATTTGGAAGCCCATAGAGGTCTATGGTGAAGAAGGAAATATCTTCCGTTCAAAACTGGAAAGAAGATTTCTGAGAAACTGCTGTGTGTTCTCTTAATTCATCTCACAAACTTACATCTTTCCCTTCAAGAAGCCTTTCGCTAAGGCTGTTCTTGTGGAATTGGCAAAGGGATATTTGGAAGCCCATAGAGGGCTATGGTGAAACAGGAAATATCTTCCGTTCAAAACTGGAAAGAAGCTTTCAGAGAAACTGCTCTGTGTTGTTAATTCATCTCACAGAGTTACATCTTTCCCTTCAAGAAGCCTTTCGCTAAGGCTGTTCTTGTGGAATTGTCAAAGGGATATTTGGAAGCCCATAGAGGGCTATGGTGAAAAAGGAACTATCTTCCGTTCAAAACTGGAAAGAAGCTTTCTGAGAAACTGCTCTGTGTTCTGTTAATTCATCTCACAGAGTTACATCTTTCCCTTCAAGAATCTTTTCGCTAAGGCTGTTCTTGTGGAATTGGCAAAGGGATATTTGGAAGGCCACAGAGAGCTATGGTGAAAAAGGAAATATCTTCCGTTCAGAACTGGAAAGAAACTTTCTGAGAAACTTCTCTGTGTTCTGTTAATTCATCTCACAGAGTTACTTCTTTCCCTTCAGGAAGCCTTTCGCTAAGGCTGTTCTTGTGGAATTGGCAAATTGATATTTGGAAGCCCTAAGAAGGCTATGTTGAAAAAGGAAATATCTTCCGTTCAAAACTGGAAAGAAGCTTTCTGAGGAACTGCTCTGTGTTCTGTTAATTCATCGCACAGAGTTACATCGTTCCCTTCAAGAAGCGTTTCGCTAAGGCTGTTCTTGTGGAATTGGCAAAGGGATATTTTGAAGCCCATAGAGGGCTATGGTGAAAAAGGAAATATCTTCCGTTCAAAACTGGAAAGAAGCTTTCTGAGAAACTGCTCTGTGTTCTGTTAATTCTTCTCGCAGAGTTACATCTTTCCCTTAAAGAAGCCTTTCGCTAAGGCTGTTCTTGTGGAATTGGCACAGGGATATTTGGAAGCCAATAGACGGCTATGGTGAAAAAGTAAATATCTTCCGTTCAAAACTGGAAAGAAGCTTTCTGAGAAACTGCTCTGTGTTTTCTTAATTCATCTCACAGAGTTATATCTTTCACTTCAAGAAGCCTTTCGCTAAGGCTGTTCTTGTGGAATTGGCAAAGGGATATTTGGAAGCCCATAGAGGGCTATGGTGAAAACGGAATTATCTTCCGTTCAAAACTGGAAAGAAGCTTTCTGAGAAACGTCTATGTGTTTTGTTAATTCATCTAACAGAGTTACATCTTTCCCTTCAGGAAGCCTTTCGATAAGGTTGTTCTTGCGGAATTGGGAAAGGGATATTTGGAAGCCCATAGAGGGCTATGGTGAAACAGGAAATATCTTCCGTTCAAAACTGGAAAGAAGCTTTCTGAGAAACTGCTCTGTGTTCTGTTAATTCATCTCACAGAGTTACATCTTTCCCTTCAAGAAGCCTTTCGCTAAGGCTGTTCTTGTGGAATTGGCAAAGGGATATTTGGAAGCCAATAGAGGGCTACGGTGAGAAAGGAAATATCTTCCGTTCAAAACTGGAATGAAGCTTTCTGAGAAACTGCTCTGTGTTCTTTTAATTCATCTCACAGAGTTACATCTTTCCCTTCAAGAAGCCTTTCGCAAAGGCTGTTCTTGTGGAATTGGCAAAGGGATATTTGGAAGGCAACAGAGAGCTATGGTGAAAAAGGAAATATCTTCCGTTCAAAACTGGAAAGAAGCTTTCTGAGAAACTGCTCTGTGTTTTCTTAATTCATCTCACAAAGTTATATCTTTCCCTTCAAGAAGCCTTTCGCTAAGGCTGTTCTTGTGGAATTGGCAAAGGGATATTTGTAAGCCGATAGACGGCTATGGTGAAACAGGGAATATCTTCCGTTCAAAACAGGAAAGAAGCTTTCTGAGAAACTGCTCTGTGTTCTGTTAATTCACCTCACAGAGTTACATCTTTCCCTTGAAGAAGCTTTTCGCTAAAGCTGTTCTTGTGGAATTGGCAAAGGGATATTTGGAACCCATAGAGGGCTCTGGTGAAAAAGGAAATATCTTCCGTTCAAAACTGGAAAGAAGCTTTCTGAGAAACTGCTCTGTGTTCTGTTTGTTCATCTCACAGAGTTATATCTTTCCCTTCAAGAAGCCTTTCGCTAAGGCTGTTCTTGTGGAATTGGCAAAGGGATATTTGGAAGCCCATAGAGGGCTATGGTGAAAACGGAATTATCTTCCGTTCAAAACTGGAAAGAAGCTTTCTGAGAAACTGCTCTGTGTTCTCTTAATTCATCTCACAAAGTTACATCTTTCCCTTCAAGAAACCTTTCGCTAAAGCTGTTCTTGTGGAATTGGCAAAGGGATATTTAGAAGCCCATAGAGGGCTATGGTGAAACAGGAAATACTTCCGTTCGAAACTGGAAAGAAGCTTTCTGAGAAACTGCTATGTGTTCTGTTAATTCATCGCACAGAGTTACATCGTTCCCTTCAAGAAGCGTTTCGCTAAGGCTGTTCTTGTGGAATTGGCAAAGGGATATTTGGAAGGCCATAGAGGGCTACGGTGAAAAAGGAAATATCTTCCGTTCAAAACTGGAAAGAAGCTTTCTGAGAAACTGCTCTGTGTTCTGTTAATTCATCTCACAGAGTTACATCTTTCCCTTCAAGGAGCCTTTCGCTAAGGCTGTTCTTGTGGAATTGGCAAAGGGATATTTGGAAGCCCATAGAGGGCTATGGTGAAAAAGGAAATATCTTCCGTTCAAAACTGGAAAGAAGCTTTCTGAGAAACTGCTCTGTGTTCTTTTAATTCATCTCACAGGGTTACATCTTTCCCTTCAAGAAGCCTTTCGCAAAGGCTGTTCTTGTGGAATTGGCAAAGGGATATTTGGAAGGCCAGAGGGAGCTATGGTGAAAAAGGAAATATCTTCCGTTCAAAACTGGAAAGAAGCTTTCTGAGAAACTTCTCTGTGTTTTGTTAATTCATCTCACAGAGTTACATCTTTCCCTTCAGGAAGCCTTTCGCTAAGGCTGTTCTTGTGGAATTGGGAAAGGGATATTTGGAAGCCCATAGAAGGCTATGTTGAAAAAGGAAATATTTTCCGTTCAAAATTGGAAAGAAGCTTTCTGAGAAACTGCTCTGTGTTCTGTTAATTCATCTCACAGAGTTACATCTTTCCCTTCAAGAAGCCTTTCGCTAAGGCTGTTCTTGTGGAATTGGCACAGGGATATTTGGAAGCCCATAGACGGCTATGGTGAAAAAGGAAATATCTTCCGTTCAAAACTGGAAAGAAGCTTTCTGAGAAACTGCTCTGTGTTCTGTTAATTCATCTCACAGAGTTACATCTTTCCCTTCAAGAACCTTTTCGCTAAGGCTGTTCTTGTGGAATTGGCAAAGGGATATTTGGAAGCCCATAGAGGGCTATGGTGAAAAAGGAAATATCTTCCGTTGAAAACTGGAAAGAAGCTTCCTGAGAAACTGCTCTGTGTTCTGTTAATTCATCTCACAGAGTTACATCTTTCCCTTCAAGAAGCCTTTCGCTAAGGCTGTTCTTGTGGAATTGGCAAAGGGATATTTGGAAGCCCATAGAGGGCTACGGTGAAACTGGAAATACTTCCGTTCAAAACTGGAAAGAAGCTTTCTGAGAAACTGCTCTGTGTTCTCTTAATTCATCTCACAGAGTTACATCTTTCCCTTCAAGAAGCCTTTCGCTAAGACTGTTCCTGTGGAATTGGCAAGGGATATTTGGAAGCCCATAGAGGGCTACGGTGAAAAAGGAAATATCTTCCGTTCAAAACTGGAAAGAAGCTTTCTGAGAAACTGCTCTGTGTTCTGTTAATTCATCTCACAGAGTTACATATTTCCCTTCAAGAAACCTTTCGCTAAAGCTGTTCTTGTGGAATTGGCAAAGGGTTATTTGGAAGCCCATAGAGGGCTATGGTGAAAAAGGAAATATCTTCCGTTCAAAACTGGAAAGAAGCTTTCTGAGAAACTGCTCTGTGTTCTGTTAATTCATCTCACACAGTTACATCTTTCCCTTCAAGAAGCCTTACGCTAAGGCTGTTCTTGTGGAATTGGCAAAGGGATATTTGGAAGCCCATAGGGGGCTATGGTGGAAAAGGAAATATCTTCCGTTCAAAACTGGAAAGAAGCTTTCTGAGAAACTGCTCTGTGTTCTGTTAATTCATCTCACACAGTTACATCTTTCCCTTCAATAAGCCTTACGCTAAGGCTGTTCTTGTGGAATTGGCAAAGGGATATTTGGAAGCCCATAGAGGGCTATGGTGGAAAAGGAAATATCTTCCGTTCAAAACCGGAAAGAAGCTTTCTGAGAAACTGCTCTGTGTTCTGTTAATTCATCTCACAGAGTTACATCTTTCCCTTCAACAAGCCTTTCGCTAAGGCTGTTCTTGTGGAATTGGCAAAGGAATATTTGGAAGCCCATAGAGGGTTATCGTGAAACAGGAAATATCTTCCGTTCAAAACTGGAAAGAAGCTTTCTGAGAAACTGCTCTGTGTTCTGTTAATTCATCTCACAGAGTTACATTTTTCCCTTCAAGAAGCCTTTCGCTAAGGCTGTTCTTGTGAAATTGGCAAAGGGATATTTGGACGCCCTTAGAGGGCTATGGTGAAAAAGGAAATATCTTCCGTTCAAAACTGGAAAGAAGCTTTCTGAGAAACTGCTCTGTGTTCTGTTAATTCATCTCACAAAGTTACATCTTTCCCTTCAAGAAGCCTTTCGCTAAGGCTGTTCTTGTGGAATTGGCAAAGGGATATTTGGAAGCCCATAGAGGGCTATATTGAAACAGGAAGTATATTCCGATCAAAACTGGAAAGAAGCTTTCAGAGAAACTGCTCTGTGTTCTGTTATTTCATCTCAAAGAGTTACATCTTTCCCTTCAAGAAGCCTTTCGCAAAGGCTGTTCTTGTGGAATTGGCAAAGGGATATTTGGAAGCCCATAGAGGGCTATGGTGAAAAAGGAAGTATCTTCCGTTCAAAACTGGAAAGAAGCTTTCTGAGAAACTGCTCTGTGTTCTTTTAATTCATCTCACAGAGTTACATCTTTCCCTTCAAGAAGCCTTTCTCTAAGGCTGTTCTTGTGGAATTGGCAAAGGGATATTTGGAAGGCCACAGAGAGCTATGGTGAAAAAGGAAGTATCTTCCGTTCAAAAGTGGAAAGAAGCTTTCTGAGAAACTTCTCTGTGTTCTGTTAATTCATCTCACAGAGTTACATCTTTCCCTTCAGGAAGCCTTTCGCCAAGGCTGTTCTTGTGGAATTGGCAAAGGGATATTTGGAAGCCCATAGAAGGCTATGTTGAAAAAGGAAATATCTTCCGTTCAAAACTGGAAAGAAGCTTTCTTAGAAACTGCTCTGTGTTCTGTTAATTCATCTCACAGAGTTACATCTTTCCCTTCAAGAAGCCTTTCTCTAAGGCTGTTATTTTGGAATTGGCAAAGGGATATTTGGAAGCCCATAGAGGGCTATGGTGAAAAAGGAAATATCTTCCGTTCAAAACGGGAAAGAAGCTTCCTGAGAAACTGCTCTGTGTTTTCTTAATTCATCTCACAGAGTTACATCTTTCCCTTCAGGAATCCTTTCGCTAAGGCTGTTGTTGTGGAATTGGCAAAGGGATATTTGGAAGCCCTTAGAGGGCTCTGGTGAAAAAGGAAATATCTTCCGTTCAAAACTGGAAAGAAGCTTTCTGCGAAACTGCTGTGTGTTCTCTTAATTCATCTCACAAACTTACATCTTTCCCTTCAAGAAGCCTTTCGCTAAGGCTGTTCTTGTGGAATTGGCAAAGGGATATTTGGAAGCCCATAGAGGGCTATGGTGAAACACTAAATATCTTCCGTTAAAAACTGGAAAGAAACTTTCAGAGAAACTGCTCTGTGTTCTGTTAATTCATCTCACAGAGTTACATCTTTCCCTTCAAGAAGCCTTTCGCTAAGGCTGTTCTTGTGGAATTTGCAAAGGGATATTTGGAAGCCCATAGAGGGCTATTGTGAAAAAGGAAATATCTTCCGTTCAAAACTGGAAAGAAGCTTTCTGAGAAAATGCTCTGTGTTCTGTTAATTCATTTCACAGAGTTACATCTTTCCCTTCTAGAAGCTTTTCGCTAAGGCTGTTCTTGTGGAATTGGCAAAGGGGTATTTGGAAGGCCACAGAGAGCTATGGTGAAAAAGGAAATATCTTCCGTTCAGAACTGGAAAGAAGCTTTCTGAGAAACTTCTCTGTGTTCTGTTAATTCATCTCAAAGAGTTACATATTTCCCTTCAGGAAGCCTTTCGCTAAGGCTGTTCTTGTGGAATTGGCAAAGGGATATTTGGAAGCCCTTAGAGGGCTATGTTGAAAAAGGAAGTATTTTCCGTTCAAAACTGGAAAGAAGCTTTCTGAGGAACTGCTCTGTGTTCTGTTAATTCATCTCACAGAGTTACATCTTTCCCTTCAAGAAGCCTTTCGCTAAGGCTGTTCTTGTGGAATTGGCAAAGGGATATTTTGAAGCCCATAGAGGGCTATGGTGAAAAAGGAAATATCTTCCGTTCAAAACTGGAAAGAAGCTTTCTGAGAAACTGCTCTGTGTTCTGTTAATTCTTCTCGCAGAGTTACATCTTTCCCTTAAAGAAGCCTTTCGCTAAGGCTGTTCTTGTGGAATTGGCACAGGGATATTTGGAAGCCAATAGACGGCTATGGTGAAAAAGTAAATATCTTCCGTTCAAAACTTGAAAGAAGCTTTCTGAGAAACTGCTCTGTGTTTTCTTAATTCATCTCACAAAGTTATATCTTTCCCTTCAAGAAGCCTTTCGCTAAGGCTGTTCTTGTGGAATTGGCAAGGGGATATTTGGAAGCCCATAGAGGGCTATGGTGAAACAGGGAATATCTTCCGTTCAAAACTGGAAAGAAGCTTTCTGAGAAACTGCTCTGTGTTCTGTTAATTCACCTCACAGAGTTACATCTTTCCCTTGAAGAAGCTTTTCGTTAAGGCTGTTCTTGTGGAATTGGCAAAGGGATATTTGGAATCCATAGAGGGCTATGGTGAAAAAGGAAATATCTTCCGTTCAAAACTGGAAAGAAGCTTTCTGAGAAACTGCTCTGTGTTCTCTTAATTCATCTCACAGAGTTACATCTTTCCCTTCAAGAAACCTTTCGCTAAAGCTGTTCTTGTGGAATTGGCAAAGGGATATTTAGAAGCCCATAGAGGGCTATGGTGAAACAGGAAATACTTCCGTTCGAAACTGGAAAGAAGCTTTCTGAGAAACTGCTATGTGTTCTGTTAATTCATCGCACAGAGTTACATCGTTCCCTTCAAGAAGCGTTTCGCTAAGGCTGTTCTTGTGGAATTGGCAAAGGGATATTTGGAAGGCCATAGAGTTCTACGGTGAAAAAGGAAATATCTTCCGTTCAAAACTGGAAAGAAGCTTTCTGAGAAACTGCTCCGTGTTCTGTTAATTCATCTCACACAGTTACATCTTTCCCTTCAAGAAGCCTTACGCTAAGGCTGTTCTTGTGGAATTGGCAAAGGGATATTTGGAAGCCCATAGAGGGCTATGGTGGAAAAGGAAATATCTTCCGTTCAAAGCCGGAAAGAAGCTTTCTGAGAAACTGCTCTGTGTTCTGTTAATTCATCTCACAGAGTTACATCTTTCCCTTCAAGGAGCCTTTCGCTAAGGCTGTTCTTGTGGAATTGGCAAAGGGATATTTGGAAGCCCATAGAGGGCTACGGTGAAACTGGAAATACTTCCGTTCAAAACTGGAAAGAAGCTTTCTGAGAAACTGCTCTGTGTTCTCTTAATTCATCTCACAGAGTTACATCTTTCCCTTCAAGAAGCCTTTCGCTAAGACTGTTCCTGTGGAATTGGCAAGGGATATTTGGAAGCCCATAGAGGGCTACGGTGAAAAAGGAAATATCTTCCGTTCAAAACTGGAAAGAAGCTTTCTGAGAAACTGCTCTGTGTTCTGTTAATTCATCTCACAGTGTTACATCGTTCCCTTCAAGAAGCCTTTCGCTAAGGCTGTTCTTGTGGAATTGGCAAAGGGATATTTGGAAGCCCATAGAGGGCTATGGTGGAAAAGGAAATATCTTCCGTTCAAAACTGGAAAGAAGCTTTCTGAGAAACCGATCTGTGTTCTCTTAATTCATCTCACAGAGTTACATCTTTCCCTTCAAGAAGCCTTTCGCTAAGGCTGTTATTGTGGAATTGGCAAAGGGATATTTGGAAGCCCATAGAGGGCTATGGTGAAACAGGAAATATCTTCCGTTCAAATATGGAAAGAAGCTTTCAGAGAAACTGCTCTGTGTTCTGTTAATTCATCTCACAGAGTTACATCTTTCCCTTCAAGGAGCCTTTCGCTAAGGCTGTTCTTGTGGAATTGGCAAAGGGATATTTGGAAGACCATAGAGGGCTATGGTGAAAAAGGAAATATCTTCCGTTCGAAACTGGAAAGAAGCTTTCTGAGAAACTGCTATGTGTTCTGTTAATTCATCGCACAGAGTTACATCGTTCCCTTCAAGAAGCGTTTCGCTAAGGCTGTTCTTGTGGAATTGGCAAAGGGATATTTGGAAGGCCATAGAGTTCTACGGTGAAAAAGGAAATATCTTCCGTTCAAAACTGGAAAGAAGCTTTCTGAGAAACTGCTCTGTGTTCTGTTAATTCATCTCACACAGTTACATCTTTCCCTTCAAGAAGCCTTACGCTAAGGCTGTTCTTGTGGAATTGGCAAAGGGATATTTGGAAGCCCATAGAGGGCTATGGTGGAAAAGGAAATATCTTCCGTTCAAAGCCGGAAAGAAGCTTTCTGAGAAACTGCTCTGTGTTCTGTTAATTCATCTCACAGAGTTACATCTTTCCCTTCAAGGAGCCTTTCGCTAAGGCTGTTCTTGTGGAATTGGCAAAGGGATATTTGGAAGCCCATAGAGGGCTACGGTGAAACTGGAAATACTTCCGTTCAAAACTGGAAAGAAGCTTTCTGAGAAACTGCTCTGTGTTCTCTTAATTCATCTCACAGAGTTACATCTTTCCCTTCAAGAAGCCTTTCGCTAAGACTGTTCCTGTGGAATTGGCAAGGGATATTTGGAAGCCCATAGAGGGCTACGGTGAAAAAGGAAATATCTTCCGTTCAAAACTGGAAAGAAGCTTTCTGAGAAACTGCTCTGTGTTCTGTTAATTCATCTCACAGTGTTACATCGTTCCCTTCAAGAAGCCTTTCGCTAAGGCTGTTCTTGTGGAATTGGCAAAGGGATATTTGGAAGCCCATAGAGGGCTATGGTGGAAAAGGAAATATCTTCCGTTCAAAACTGGAAAGAAGCTTTCTGAGAAACCGATCTGTGTTCTCTTAATTCATCTCACAGAGTTACATCTTTCCCTTCAAGAAGCCTTTCGCTAAGGCTGTTATTGTGGAATTGGCAAAGGGATATTTGGAAGCCCATAGAGGGCTATGGTGAAACAGGAAATATCTTCCGTTCAAATATGGAAAGAAGCTTTCAGAGAAACTGCTCTGTGTTCTGTTAATTCATCTCACAGAGTTACATCTTTCCCTTCAAGGAGCCTTTCGCTAAGGCTGTTCTTGTGGAATTGGCAAAGGGATATTTGGAAGACCATAGAGGGCTATGGTGAAAAAGGAAATATCTTCCGTTCAAAACTGGAAAGAAGCTTTCTGAGAAACTGCTCTGTGTTCTTTTAATTCATCTCACAGAGTTACATCTTTCCCTTCAAGAAGCTTTTCGCTAAGGCTGTTCTTGTGGAATTGGCAAAGGGATATTTGGAAGGCCACAGAGAGCTATGGTGAAAAAGGAAATATCTTCCGTTCAGAACTGGAAAGAAGCTTTCTGAGAAACTTCTCTGTGTTCTGTTAATTCATCTCACAGAGTTACATCTTTCCCTTCAGGAAACCTTTCGCTAAGGCTGTTTTTGTGGAATTGGAAAAGGGATATTTGGAAGCCCTTAGAAGGCTATGTTGAAAAAGGAAATATCTTCCGTTCAAAACTGGAAACAAGCTTTCTGAGGAACTGCTCTGTGTTCTGTTAATTCATCTCACAGAGTTTCATCTTTCCCTTCAAGAAGCCTTTCGCTAAGGCTGTTCTTGTGGAATTGGCACAGGGATATTTGGAAGCCCATAGACGGCTATGGTGAAAAAGGAAATATCTTCCGTTCAAAACTGGAAAGAAGCTTTCTGAGAAACTGCTCTGTGTTCTGTTAATTCATCTCACAGAGTTACATCTTTCCCTTTCAAGAAGCTTTTCGCTAAGGCTGTTCTTGTGGAATTGGCAAAGGGATATTTGGAAGCCCATAGAGGGCTATGGTGAAAAAGGAAATATCTTCCGTTGAAAACTGGAAAGAAGCTTCCTGAGAAACTGCTCTGTGTTCTGTTAATTCATCTCACAGAGTTACATCTTTCCCTTCAAGAAGCCTTTCGCTAAGGCTGTTCTTGTGGAATTGGCAAAGGGATATTTGGAAGCCCATAGAGGGCTACGGTGAAACTGGAAATACTTCCGTTCAAAACTGGAAAGAAGCTTTCTGAGAAACTGCTCTGTGTTCTCTTAATTCATCTCACAGAGTTACATCTTTCCCTTCAAGAAGCCTTTCGCTAAGACTGTTCCTGTGGAATTGGCAAGGGATATTTGGAAGCCCATAGAGGGCTACGGTGAAAAAGGAAATATCTTCCGTTCAAAACTGGAAAGAAGCTTTCTGAGAAACTGCTCTGTGTTCTGTTAATTCATCTCACAGAGTTACATATTTCCCTTCAAGAAACCTTTCGCTAAAGCTGTTCTTGTGGAATTGGCAAAGGGATATTTGGAAGCCCATAGAGGGCTATGGTGAAAAGGGAAATATCTTCCGTTCAAAACTGGAAAGAAGCTTTCTGAGAAACTGCTCTGTGTTCTGTTAATTCATCTCACACAGTTACATCTTTCCCTTCAAGAAGCCTTACGCTAAGGCTGGTCTTGTGGAATTGGCAAAGGGATATTTGGAAGCCCATAGAGGGCTATGGTGGAAAAGGAAATATCTTCCGTTCAAAGCCGGAAAGAAGCTTTCTGAGAAACTGCTCTGTGTTCTGTTAATTCATCTCACAGAGTTACATCTTTCCCTTCAACAAGCCTTTCGCTAAGGCTGTTCTTGTGGAATTGGCAAAGGGATATTTGGAAGCCCATAGAGGGTTATCGTGAAACAGGAAATGTCTTCCGTTCAAAACTGGAAAGAAGCTTTCAGAGAAACTGCTCTGTGTTCTGTTAATTCATCTCACAGAGTTACATTTTTCCCTTCAAGAAGCCTTTCGCTAAGGCTGTTCTTGTGGAATTGGCAAAGGGATATTTGGACGCCCTTAGAGGGCTATGGTGAAAAAGGAAATATCTTCCGTTCAAAACTGGAAAGAAGCTTTCTGAGAAACTGCTCTGTGTTCTCTTAATTCATCTCACATAGTTACATCTTTCCCTTCAAGAAGCCTTTCGCTAAAGCTGTTCTTGTGGAATTGGCAAAGGGATATTTGGAAGCCCATAGAGGGCTATATTGAAACAGGAAATATATTCCGATCAAAACTGGAAAGAAGCTTTCAGAGAAACTGCTCTGTGTTCCGTTATTTCATCTCACAGAGTTACATCTTTCCCTTCAAGAAGCCTTTCGCTAAGGCTGTTCTTGTGGAATTGGCAAAGGGATATTTGGAAGCCCATAGAGGGCAATGGTGAAAAAGGAAGTATCTTCCGTTCAAAACTGGAAAGAAGCTTTCTGAGAAACTGCTCTGTGTTCTTTTAATTCTTCTCACAGAGTTACATCTTTCCCTTCAAGAAGCCTTTCTCTAAGGCTGTTCTTGTGGAATTGGCAAAGGGATATTTGGAAGGCCACAGAGAGCTATGGTGAAAAAGGAAATATCTTCCGTTCAAAACTGGAAAGAAGCTTTCTGAGAAACTTCTCTGTGTTCTGTTAATTCATCTCACAGAGTTACATCTTTCCCTTCAGGAAGCCTTTCGCCAAGGCTGGTCTTGTGGAATTGGCAAAGGGATATTTGGAAGCCCATAGAAGGCTATGTTGAAAAAGGAAATATCTTCCGTTCAAAACTGGAAAGAAGCTTTCTTAGACACTGCTCTGTGTTCTATTAATTCATCTCACAGAGTTACATCTTTCCCTTCAAGAAGCCTTTCTCTAAGGCTGTTATTTTGGAATTGGCAAAGGGATATTTGTAAGCCCATAGAGGGCTATGGTGAAAAAGGGAATATCTTCCGTTCAAAACGGGAAAGAAGCTTCCTGAGAAACTGCTCTGTGTTTTCTTAATTCATCTCACAGAGTTACATCTTTCCCTTCAGGAATCCTTTCGCTAAGGCTGTTGTTGTGGAATTGGCAAAGGGATATTTGGAAGCCCATAGAGGACTATGGTGAAAAAGGAAATATCTTCCGTTCAAAACTGGAAAGAAGCTTTCTGCGAAACTGCTGTGTGTTCTCTTAATTCATCTCACAAACTTACATCTTTCCCTTCAAGAAGCCTTTCGCTAAGGCTGTTCTTGTGGAATTGGCAAAGGGATATTTGGAAGCCCATAGAGGGCTATGGTGAAACACTAAATATCTTCCGTTAAAAACTGGAAAGCAGCTTTCAGAGAAACTGCTCTGTGTTCTGTTAATTCATCTCACAGAGTTACATCTTTCCCTTCAAGAAGCCTTTCGCTAAGGCTGTTCTTGTGGAATTTGCAAAGGGATATTTGGAAGCCCATAGAGGGCTATTGTGAAAAAGGAAATACCTTCCGTTCAAAACTGGAAAGAAGCTTTCTGAGAAAATGCTCTGTGTTCTGTTAATTCATCTCACAGAATTACATCTTTCCCTTCTAGAAGCTTTTCGCTACGGCTGTTCTTGTGGAATTGGCAAAGGGATATTTGGAAGGCCACAGAGAGCTATGGTGAAAAAGGAAATATCTTCCGTTCAGAACTGGAAAGAAGCTTTCTGAGAAACTTCTCTGTGTTCTGTTAATTCATCTCACAGAGTTACATATTTCCCTTCAGGAAGCCTTTCGCTAAGGCTGTTCTTGTGGAATTGGCAAAGGGATATTTGGAAGCCCTTAGAAGGCTATGTTGAAAAAGGAAATATTTTCCGTTCAAAACTGGAAAGAAGCTTTCTGAGGAACTGCTCTGTGTTCTGTTAATTCATCTCACAGAGTTACATCTTTCCCTTCAAGAAGTCTTTCGCTAAGGCTGTTCTTGTGGAATTGGCAAAGGGATATTTTGAAGCCCATAGAGGGCTATGGTGAAAAAGGAAATATCTTCCGTTCAAAACTGGAAAGAAGCTTTCTGAGAAACTGCTCTGTGTTCTGTTAATTCTTCTCACAGAGTAACATCTTTCCCTTAAAGAAGCCTTTCGCTAAGGCTGTTCTTGTGGAATTGGCACAGGGATATTTGGAAGCCAATAGACGGCTATGGTGAAAAAGAAAATATCTTCCGTTCAAAACTGGAAAGAAGCTTTCTGAGAAACTGCTCTGTGTTTTCTTAATTCATCTCACAAAGTTATATCTTTTCCTTCAAGAAGCCTTTCGCTTAGGCTGTTCTTGTGGAATTGGCAAAGGGATATTTGGAAGCCCATAGAGGGCTATGGTGAAACAGGGAATATCTTCCGTTCAAAACTGGAAAGAAGCTTTCTGAGAAACTGCTCTGTGTTCTGTTAATACACCTCACAGACTTACATCTTTCCCTTGAAGAAGCTTTTCGCTAAGGCTGTTCTTGTGGAATTGGCAAAGGGATATTTGGAACCCATAGAGGGCTCTGGTGAAAAAGGAAATATCTTCCGTTCAAAACTGGAAAGAAGCTTTCTGAGAAACTGCTCTGTGTTCTGTTTGTTCATCTCACAGAGTTATATCTTTCCCTTCAAGAAGCCTTTCGCTAAGGCTGTTCTTGTGGAATTGGCAAAGGGATATTTGGAAGCCCATAGAGGGCTATGGTGAAAACGGAATTATCTTCCGTTCAAAACTGGAAAGAAGCTTTCTGAGAAACTGCTCTATGTTCTCTTAATTCATCTCACAGAGTTACATCTTTCCCTTCAAGAAACCTTTCGCTAAATCTGTTCTTGTGGAATTGGCAAAGGGATATTTAGAAGCCCATAGAGAGCTATGGTGAAACAGGAAATACTTCCGTTCGAAACTGGAAAGAAGCTTTCTGAGAAACTGCTATGTGTTCTGTTAATTCATCGCACAGAGTTACATCGTTCCCTTCAAGAAGCGTTTCGCTAAGGCTGTTCTTGTGGAATTGCCAAAGGGATATTTGGAAGGCCATAGAGGGCTACGGTGAAAAAGGAAATATCTTCCGTTCAAAACTGGAAAGAAGCTTTCTGAGAAACTGCTCTGTGTTCTGTTAATTCATCTCACAGAGTTACATCTTTCCCTTCAAGAAGCCTTTCGCTAAGGCTGTTCTTGTGGAATTGGCCAAGGGATATTTGGAAGCCCATAGAGGGCTATGGTGGAAAAGGAAATATCTTCCGTTCAAAACTGGAAAGAAGCTTTCTGAGAAACCGATCTGTGTTCTCTTAATTCATCTCACAGGGTTACATCTTTCCCTTCAAGAAGCCTTTCGCTAAGGCTGTTCTTGTGGAATTGACAAAGGGATATTTGGAAGCCCATAGAGGGCTATGGTGAAAAAGGAAATATCTTCCGTTCAAAACTGGAAAGAAGCTTTCTGAGGAACTTCTCTGTGTTTTGTTAATTCATCTCACAGAGTTACATCTTTCCCTTCAGGAAGCCTTTCGCTAAGGCTGTTCTTGTGGAATTGGTAAAGGGATATTTGGAAGCCCATAGAAGGCTATGTTGAAAAAGGAAATATTTTCCGTTCAAAATTGGAAAGAAGCTTTCTGAGAAACTGCTCTGTGTTCTGTTAATTCATCTCACAGAGTTACATCTTTCTCTTCAAGAAGCCTTTCGCTAAGGCTGTTCTTGTGGAATTGGCAAAGAGATATTTTGAAGCCCTTAGAGGGCTATGGTGAAAAAGGAAATATCTTCCGTTCAAAACTGGAAAGAAGCTTTCTGAGAAACTGCTCTGTGTTCTGTTAATTCATCTCACAGAGTTACATCTTTCCCTTCAGGAATCCTTTCGCTAAGGCTGTTCTTGTGTAATTGGCAAAAGGATATTTGGAAGCCCATAGAGGTCTATGGTGAAGAAGGAAATATCTTCCGTTCAAAACTGGAAAGAAGATTTCTGAGAAACTGCTGTGTGTTCTCTTAATTCATCTCACAAACTTACATCTTTCCCTTCAAGAAGCCTTTCGCTAAGGCTGTTCTTGTGGAATTGGCAAAGGGATATTTGGAAGCCCATAGAGGGCTATGGTGAAACAGGAAATATCTTCCGTTCAAAACTGGAAAGAAGCTTTCAGAGAAACTGCTCTGTGTTGTTAATTCATCTCACAGAGTTACATCTTTCCCTTCAAGAAGCCTTTCGCTAAGGCTGTTCTTGTGGAATTGGCAAAGGGATATTTGGAAGCCCATAGAGGGCTATGGTGAAAAAGGAAATATCTTCCGTTCAAAACTGGAAAGAAGCTTTCTGAGAAACTGCTCTGTGTTCTGTTAATTCATCTCACAGAGTTACATCTTTCCCTTCAAGAAGCTTTTCGCTAAGGCTGTTCTTGTGGAATTGGCAAAGGGATATTTGGAAGGCCACAGAGAGCTATGGTGAAAAAGGAAATATCTTCCGTTCAGAACTGGAAAGAAGCTTTCTGAGAAACTTCTCTGTGTTCTGTTAATTCATCTCACAGAGTTACATCTTTCCCTTCAGGAAGCCTTTCGCTAAGGCTGTTCTTGTGGAATTGGCAAAGGGATATTTGGAAGCCCTTAGAAGGCTATGTTGAAAAAGGAAATATCTTCCGTTCAAAACTTGAAAGAAGCTTTCTGAGGAACTGCTCTGTGTTCTGTTTGTTCATCTCACAGAGTTATATCTTTCCCTTCAAGAAGCCTTTCGCTAAGGCTGTTCTTGTGGAATTGGCAAAGGGATATTTGGAAGCCCATAGAGGGCTATGGAGAAAACGGAATTATCTTCCGTTCAAAACTGGAAAGAAGCTTTCTGAGAAACTGCTCTGTGTTCTCTTAATTCATCTCACAGAGTTACATCTTTCCCTTCAAGAAACCTTTCGCTAAAGCAGTTCTTGTGGAATTGGCAAAGGGATATTTAGAAGCCCATAGAGGGCTATGGTGAAACAGGAAATACTTCCGTTCGAAACTGGAAAGAAGCTTTCTGAGAAACTGCTATGTGTTCTGTTAATTCATCGCACAGAGTTACATCGTTCCCTTCAAGAAGCGTTTCGCTAAGGCTGTTCTTGTGGAATAGGCAAAGGGATATTTGGAAGGCCATAGAGGGCTACGGTGAAAAAGGAAATATCTTCCGTTCAAAACTGGAAAGAAGCTTTCTGAGAAACTGCTCTGTGTTCTGTTAATTCATCTCACATAGTTACATCTTTCCCTTCAAGGAGCCTTTCGCTAAGGCTGTTCTTGTGGAATTGGCAAAGGGATATTTGGAAGCCCATAGAGGTCTATGGTGAAAAACGAAATATCTTCCGTTCAAAACTGGAAAGAAGCTTTCTGAGAAACTGCTGTGTGTTCTCTTAATTCATCTCACAAACTTACATCTTTCCCTTCAAGAAGCCTTTCGCTAAGGCTGTTCTTGTGGAATTGGCAAAGGGATATTTGGAAGCCCATAGAGGGCTATGGTGAAACAGGAAATATCTTCCGTTCAAAACTGGAAAGAAGCTTTCAGAGAAACTGCTCTGTGTTCTGTTAATTCATCTCACAGAGTTACATCTTTCCCTTCAGGAAGCCTTTCGCTAAGGCTGTTCTTGTGGAATTGTCAAATTGATATTTGGAAGCCCATAGAGGGCTATGGTGAAAAAGGAAATATCTTCCGTTCAAAACTGGAAAGAAGCTTTCTGAGAAACTGCTCTGTTTTCTGTTAATTCATCTCACAGAGTTACATCTTTCCCTTCAAGAAGCTTTTCGCTAAGGCTGTTCTTGTGGAATTGGCAAAGGGATATTTGGAGGCCACAGAGAGCTATGGTGAAAAAGGAAATATCTTCCGTTCAGAAGTGGAAAGAAGCTTTCTGAGAAACTTCTCTGTGTTCTGTTAATTCATCTCACAGAGTTACATCTTTCCCTTCAGGAAGCCTTTCGCTAAGGCTGTTCTTGTGGAATTGGCAAAGGGATATTTGGAAGCCCTTAGAAGGCTATGTTGAAAAAGGAAATATCTTCCGTTCAAAACTGGAAAGAAGCTTTCTGAGGAACTGCTCTGTGTTCTGTTAATTCTTCTCGCAGAGTTACATCTTTCCCTTAAAGAAGCCTTTCGCTAAGGCTGTTCTTGTGGAATTGGCACAGGGATATTTGGAAGCCAATAGACGGCTATGGTGAAAAAGTAAATATCTTCCGTTCAAAACTGGAAAGAAGCTTTCTGAGAAACTGCTCTGTGTTTTCTTAATTCATCTCACAAAGTTATATCTTTCCCTTCAAGAAGCCTTTCGCTAAGGCTGTTCTTGTGGAATTGGCAAAGGGATATTTGGAAGCCCATAGAGGGCTATGGTGAAAAAGGAAATATCTTCCGTTCAAAACTGGAAAGAAGCTTTCTGAGAAACTGCTCTGTGTTCTTTTAATTCATCTCACAGAGTTACATCTTTCCCTTCAAGAAGCCTTTCGCAAAGGCTGTTCTTGTGGAATTGGCAAAGGGATATTTGGAAGGCCACAGGGAGCTATGGTGAAAAAGGAAATATCTTCCATTCAAAACTGGAAAGAAGCTTTCTGAGAAACTTCTCTGTGTTCTGTTAATTCATCTCACAGAGTTACATCTTTCCCTTCAGGAAGCCTTTCGCCAAGGCTGATCTTGTGGAATTGGCAAAGGGATATTTGGAAGCCCATAGAAGGCTATGATGAAAAAGGAAATATCTTCCGTTCAAAACTGGAAAGAAGCTTTCTTAGAAACTGCTCTGTGTTCTATTAATTCATCTCACAGAGTTACATCTTTCCCTTCAAGAAGCCTTTCTCTAAGGCTGTTATTTTGGAATTGGCAAAGGGATATTTGGATGCCCATAGAGAGCTATGGTGAAAAAGGAAATATCTTCCGTTCAAAACGGGAAAGAAGCTTCCTGAGAAACTGCTCTGTGTTTTCTTAATTCATCTCACAGAGTTACATCTTTCCCTTCAGGAATCCTTTCGCTAAGGCTGTTGTTGTGGAATTGGCAAAGGGATATTTGGAAGCCCTTAGAGGGCTATGGTGAAAAAGGAAATATCTTCCGTTCAAAACTGGAAAGAAGCTTTCTGAGAAACTGCTCTGTGTTCTTTTAATTCATCTCACAGAGTTACATCTTTCCCTTCAAGAAGCCTTTCGCAAAGGCTGTTCTTGTGGAATTGGCAAAGGGATATTTGGAAGGCCACAGGGAGCTATGGTGAAAAAGGAAATATCTTCCGTTCAAAACTGGAAAGAAGCTTTCTGAGAAACTTCTCTGTGTTTTGTTAATTCATCTCACAGAGTTACATCTTTCCCTTCAGGAAGCCTTTCGCTAAGGCTGTTCTTGTGGAATTGGGAAAGGGATATTTGGAAGCCCATAGAAGGCTATGTTGAAAAAGGAAATAATTTCCGTTCAAAATTGGAAAGAAGCTTTCTGAGAAACTGCTCTGTGTTCTGTTAATTCATCTCACAGAGTTACATCTTTCCCTTCAAGAAGCCTTTCGCTAAGGCTGTTCTTGTGGAATTGGCAAAGGGATATTTGGAAGCCCATAGAGGGCTATGGTGAAAAAGGAAATATCTTCCGTTCAGAACGGGAAAGAAGCTTACTGAGAAACTTCTCTGTGTTCTGTTAATTCATCTCACAGAGTTACATCTTTCCCTTCAGGAAGCCTTTCGCTAAGGCTGTTCTTGTGGAATTGGCAAAGGGATATTTGGAAGCCCTTAGAAGGCTATGTTGAAAAAGGAAATATCTTCCGTTCAAAACTGGAAAGAAGCTTTCTGAGGAACTGCTCTGTGTTCTGTTAATTCATCGCACAGAGTTACATCGTTCCCTTCAAGAAGCGTTTCGCTAAAGCTGTTCTTGTGGAATTGGCAAAGGGATATTTGGAAGCCCATAGAGGGCTATGGTGAAAAAGGAAATATCTTCCGTTCAATACTGGAAAGAAGCTTTCTGAGAAACTGCTCTGTGTTTTCATAATTCATCTCACAAAGTTATATCTTTCCCTTCAAGAAGCCTTTCGCTAAGGCTGTTCTTGTGGAATTGGCAAAGGGATATTTGGAAGCCCATAGAGGGCTATGGTGAAACAGGGAATATCTTCCGTTCAAAACTGGAAAGAAGCTTTCTGAGAAACTGCTCTGTGTTCTGTTAATTCACCTCACAGAGTTACATCTTTCCCTTGAAGAAACTTTTCGCTAAGGCTGTTCTTGTGGGATTGGCAAAGGGATATTTGGAACCCATAGAGGGCTATGGTGAAAAAGGAAATATCTTCCGTTCAAAACTGGAAAGAAGCTTTCTGAGAAACTGCTCTGTGTCCTGTTTGTTCATCTCACAGAGTTATATCTTTCCCTTCAAGAAGCCTTTCGCTAAGGCTGTTCTTCTGGAATTGGCAAAGGGATATTTGGAAGCCCATAGAGGGCTATGGTGAAAACGGAATTATCTTCCGTTCAAAACTGGAAAGAAGCTTTCTGAGAAACTGCTCTGTGTTCTCTTAATTCATCTCACAGAGTTACATCTTTCCCTTCAAGAAGCTTTTCGCTAAGGCTGTTCTTGTGGAATTGGCAAAGGGATATTTGGAAGGCCACAGAAAGCTATGGTGAAAAAGGAAATATCTTCCGTTCAGAACTGGAAAGAAGCTTTCTGAGAAACTTCTCTGTGTTCTGTTAATTCATCTCACAGAGTTACATCTTTCCCTTCAGGAAGCCTTTCGCTAAGGCTGTTCTTGTGGAATTGGCAAAGGGATATTTGGAAGCCCTTAGAAGGCTATGTTGAAAAAGGAAATATCTTCCGTTCAAAACTGGAAAGAAGCTTTCTGAGGAACTGCTCTGTGTTCTGTTAATTCATCTCACAGAGTTACATCTTTCCCTTCAAGAAGCCTTTCACTAAGGCTGTTCTTGTGGAATTGGCAAAGGGATATTTGGAAGCCCGTAGAGGGCTATGGTGAAAAAGGAAATATCTTCCGTTCAAAACTGGAAAGAAGCTTTCTGAGAAACTGCTCTGTGTTCTGTTATTTCTTCTCGCAGAGTTACATCTTTCCGTTAAAGAAGCCTTTCGCTAAGGCTGTTCTTGTGGAATTGGCACAGGGATATTTGGAAGCCCATAGAGGGCTATGGTGAAAAAGGAAATATCTTCCGTTCAAAACTGGAAAGAAGCTTTCTGAGAAATTGCTCTGTGTTTTCTTATTTCATCTCACAATGTTACATCTTTCCCTTCAAGAAGCCTTTCGCTAAGGCTGTTCTTGTGGAATTGGCAGAGGGATATTTGGAAGCCCATAGAGGGCTATGGTGAAACAGGAAATATCTTCCGTTCAAAACTGGAAAGAATCTTTCTGAGAAACTGCTATGTGTTCTGTTAATTCATCGCACAGAGTTACATCGTTCCCTTCAAGAAACGTTTCGCTAAGGCTGTTCTTGTGGAATTGGCAAAGGGATATTTGGAAGGCCATAGAGGGCTACGGTGAAAAAGGAAATATCTTCCGTTCAAAACTGGAAAGAAGCTTTCTGAGAAACTGCTCTGTGTTCTGTTAATTCATCTCACAGAGTTACATCTTTCCCTTCAAGGAGCCTTTCGCTAAGGCTGTTCTTGTGGAATTGGCAAAGGGATATTTGGAAGCCCAGAGCGGGCTATGGTGAAAAAGGAAATATCTTCCGTTCAAAACTGGAAAGAAGCTTTCTGAGAAACTGCTCTGTGTTCTTTTAATTCATCTCACAGAGTTACATCTTTCCCTTCAAGAAGCCTTTCGCAAAGGCTGTTCTTGTGGAATTGGCAAAGGGATATTTGGAAGGCCACAGGGAGCTATGGTGAAAAAGGAAATATCTTCCGTTCAAAACTGGAAAGAAGCTTTCTGAGAAACTTCTCTGTGTTTTGTTAATTCATCTCACAGAGTTACATCTTTCCCTTCAGGAAGCCTTTCGCTAAGGCTGTTCTTGTGGAATTGGGAAAGGGATATTTGGAAGCCCATAGAAGGCTATGTTGAAAAAGGAAATAATTTCCGTTCAAAATTGGAAAGAAGCTTTCTGAGAAACTGCTCTGTGTTCTGTTAATTCATCTCACAGAGTTACATCTTTCCCTTCAAGAAGCCTTTCGCTAAGGCTGTTCTTGTGGAATTGGCAAAGGGATATTTGGAAGCCCTTAGAGGGCTATGGTGAAAAAGGAAATATCTTCCGTTCAAAACTGGAAAGAAGCTTTCTGAGAAACTTCTCTGTGTTCTGTTAATTCATCTCACAGAGTTACATCTTTCCCATCAGGAATCCTTTCGCTAAGGCTGTTCTTGTGTAATTGGCAAAGGGATATTTGGAAGCCCATAGAGGTCTATGGTGAAAAAGGAAATATCTTCCGTTCAAAACTGGAAAGAAGCTTTCTGAGAAACTGCTGTGTGTTCTCTTAATTCATCTCACAAACTTACATCTTTCCCTTCAAGAAGCCTTTCGCTAAGGCTGTTCTTGTGGAATTGGCAAAGGGATATTTGGAAGCCCATAGAGGGCTATGGTGAAAAAGGAAATATCTTCCGTTCAGAACGGGAAAGAAGCTTACTGAGAAACTTCTCTGTGTTCTGTTAATTCATCTCACAGAGTTACATCTTTCCCTTCAGGAAGCCTTTCGCTAAGGCTGTTCTTGTGGAATTGGCAAAGGGATATTTGGAAGCCCTTAGAAGGCTATGTTGAAAAAGGAAATATCTTCCGTTCAAAACTGGAAAGAAGCTTTCTGAGGAACTGCTCTGTGTTCTGTTAATTCATCGCACAGAGTTACATCGTTCCCTTCAAGAAGCGTTTCGCTAAAGCTGTTCTTGTGGAATTGGCAAAGGGATATTTGGAAGCCCATAGAGGGCTATGGTGAAAAAGGAAATATCTTCCGTTCAAAACTGGAAAGAAGCTTTCTGAGAAACTGCTCTGTGTTTTCATAATTCATCTCACAAAGTTATATCTTTCCCTTCAAGAAGCCTTTCGCTAAGGCTGTTCTTGTGGAATTGGCAAAGGGATATTTGGAAGCCCATAGAGGGCTATGGTGAAACAGGGAATATCTTCCGTTCAAAACTGGAAAGAAGCTTTCTGAGAAACTGCTCTGTGTTCTGTTAATTCACCTCACAGAGTTACATCTTTCCCTTGAAGAAACTTTTCGCTAAGGCTGTTCTTGTGGAATTGGCAAAGGGATATTTGGAACCCATAGAGGGCTATGGTGAAAAAGGAAATATCTTCCGTTCAAAACTGGAAAGAAGCTTTCTGAGAAACTGCTCTGTGTCCTGTTTGTTCATCTCACAGAGTTATATCTTTCCCTTCAAGAAGCCTTTCGCTAAGGCTGTTCTTGTGGAATTGGCAAAGGGATATTTGGAAGCCCATAGAGGGCTATGGTGAAAACGGAATTATCTTCCGTTCAAAACTGGAAAGAAGCTTTCTGAGAAACTGCTCTGTGTTCTCTTAATTCATCTCACAGAGTTACATCTTTCCCTTCAAGAAGCTTTTCGCTAAGGCTGTTCTTGTGGAATTGGCAAAGGGATATTTGGAAGGCCACAGAAAGCTATGGTGAAAAAGGAAATATCTTCCGTTCAGAACTGGAAAGAAGCTTTCTGAGAAACTTCTCTGTGTTCTGTTAATTCATCTCACAGAGTTACATCTTTCCCTTCAGGAAGCCTTTCGCTAAGGCTGTTCTTGTGGAATTGGCAAAGGGATATTTGGAAGCCCTTAGAAGGCTATGTTGAAAAAGGAAATATCTTCCGTTCAAAACTGGAAAGAAGCTTTCTGAGGAACTGCTCTGTGTTCTGTTAATTCATCTCACAGAGTTACATCTTTCCCTTCAAGAAGCCTTTCACTAAGGCTGTTCTTGTGGAATTGGCAAAGGGATATTTGGAAGCCCGTAGAGGGCTATGGTGAAAAAGGAAATATCTTCCGTTCAAAACTGGAAAGAAGCTTTCTGAGAAACTGCTCTGTGTTCTGTTATTTCTTCTCGCAGAGTTACATCTTTCCGTTAAAGAAGCCTTTCGCTAAGGCTGTTCTTGTGGAATTGGCACAGGGATATTTGGAAGCCCATAGAGGGCTATGGTGAAAAAGGAAATATCTTCCGTTCAAAACTGGAAAGAAGCTTTCTGAGAAATTGCTCTGTGTTTTCTTATTTCATCTCACAATGTTACATCTTTCCCTTCAAGAAGCCTTTCGCTAAGGCTGTTCTTGTGGAATTGGCAGAGGGATATTTGGAAGCCCATAGAGGGCTATGGTGAAACAGGAAATATCTTCCGTTCAAAACTGGAAAGAATCTTTCTGAGAAACTGCTATGTGTTCTGTTAATTCATCGCACAGAGTTACATCGTTCCCTTCAAGAAACGTTTCGCTAAGGCTGTTCTTGTGGAATTGGCAAAGGGATATTTGGAAGGCCATAGAGGGCTACGGTGAAAAAGGAAATATCTTCCGTTCAAAACTGGAAAGAAGCTTTCTGAGAAACTGCTCTGTGTTCTGTTAATTCATCTCACAGAGTTACATCTTTCCCTTCAAGGAGCCTTTCGCTAAGGCTGTTCTTGTGGAATTGGCAAAGGGATATTTGGAAGCCCAGAGCGGGCTATGGTGAAAAAGGAAATATCTTCCGTTCAAAACTGGAAAGAAGCTTTCTGAGAAACTGCTCTGTGTTCTTTTAATTCATCTCACAGAGTTACATCTTTCCCTTCAAGAAGCCTTTCGCAAAGGCTGTTCTTGTGGAATTGGCAAAGGGATATTTGGAAGGCCACAGGGAGCTATGGTGAAAAAGGAAATATCTTCCGTTCAGAACTGGAAAGAAGCTTTCTGAGAAACTTCTCTGTGTTCTGTTAATTCATCTCACAGAGTTACATCTTTCCCTTCAGGAAGCCTTTCGCCAAGGCTGGTCTTGTGGAATTGGCAAAGGGATATTTGGAAGCCCATAGAAGGCTATGTTGAAAAAGGAAATATCTTCCGTTCAAAACTGGAAAGAAGCTTTCTTAGACACTGCTCTGTGTTCTATTAATTCATCTCACAGAGTTACATCTTTCCCTTCAAGAAGCCTTTCTCTAAGGCTGTTATTTTGGAATTGGCAAAGGGATATTTGTAAGCCCATAGAGGGCTATGGTGAAAAAGGGAATATCTTCCGTTCAAAACGGGAAAGAAGCTTCCTGAGAAACTGCTCTGTGTTTTCTTAATTCATCTCACAGAGTTACATCTTTCCCTTCAGGAATCCTTTCGCTAAGGCTGTTGTTGTGGAATTGGCAAAGGGATATTTGGAAGCCCATAGAGGACTATGGTGAAAAAGGAAATATCTTCCGTTCAAAACTGGAAAGAAGCTTTCTGCGAAACTGCTGTGTGTTCTCTTAATTCATCTCACAAACTTACATCTTTCCCTTCAAGAAGCCTTTCGCTAAGGCTGTTCTTGTGGAATTGGCAAAGGGATATTTGGAAGCCCATAGAGGGCTATGGTGAAACACTAAATATCTTCCGTTAAAAACTGGAAAGCAGCTTTCAGAGAAACTGCTCTGTGTTCTGTTAATTCATCTCACAGAGTTACATCTTTCCCTTCAAGAAGCCTTTCGCTAAGGCTGTTCTTGTGGAATTTGCAAAGGGATATTTGGAAGCCCATAGAGGGCTATTGTGAAAAAGGAAATACCTTCCGTTCAAAACTGGAAAGAAGCTTTCTGAGAAAATGCTCTGTGTTCTGTTAATTCATCTCACAGAGTTACATCTTTCCCTTCTAGAAGCTTTTCGCTACGGCTGTTCTTGTGGAATTGGCAAAGGGATATTTGGAAGGCCACAGAGAGCTATGGTGAAAAAGGAAATATCTTCCGTTCAGAACTGGAAAGAAGCTTTCTGAGAAACTTCTCTGTGTTCTGTTAATTCATCTCACAGAGTTACATATTTCCCTTCAGGAAGCCTTTCGCTAAGGCTGTTCTTGTGGAATTGGCAAAGGGATATTTGGAAGCCCTTAGAAGGCTATGTTGAAAAAGGAAATATTTTCCGTTCAAAACTGGAAAGAAGCTTTCTGAGGAACTGCTCTGTGTTCTGTTAATTCATCTCACAGAGTTACATCTTTCCCTTCAAGAAGTCTTTCGCTAAGGCTGTTCTTGTGGAATTGGCAAAGGGATATTTTGAAGCCCATAGAGGGCTATGGTGAAAAAGGAAATATCTTCCGTTCAAAACTGGAAAGAAGCTTTCTGAGAAACTGCTCTGTGTTCTGTTAATTCTTCTCACAGAGTAACATCTTTCCCTTAAAGAAGCCTTTCGCTAAGGCTGTTCTTGTGGAATTGGCACAGGGATATTTGGAAGCCAATAGACGGCTATGGTGAAAAAGAAAATATCTTCCGTTCAAAACTGGAAAGAAGCTTTCTGAGAAACTGCTCTGTGTTTTCTTAATTCATCTCACAAAGTTATATCTTTTCCTTCAAGAAGCCTTTCGCTTAGGCTGTTCTTGTGGAATTGGCAAAGGGATATTTGGAAGCCCATAGAGGGCTATGGTGAAACAGGGAATATCTTCCGTTCAAAACTGGAAAGAAGCTTTCTGAGAAACTGCTCTGTGTTCTGTTAATACACCTCACAGACTTACATCTTTCCCTTAAAGAAGCTTTTCGCTAAGGCTGTTCTTGTGGAATTGGCAAAGGGATATTTGGAACCCATAGAGGGCTCTGGTGAAAAAGGAAATATCTTCCGTTCAAAACTGGAAAGAAGCTTTCTGAGAAACTGCTCTGTGTTCTGTTTGTTCATCTCACAGAGTTATATCTTTCCCTTCAAGAAGCCTTTCGCTAAGGCTGTTCTTGTGGAATTGGCAAAGGGATATTTGGAAGCCCATAGAGGGCTATGGTGAAAACGGAATTATCTTCCGTTCAAAACTGGAAAGAAGCTTTCTGAGAAACTGCTCTATGTTCTCTTAATTCATCTCACAGAGTTACATCTTTCCCTTCAAGAAACCTTTCGCTAAATCTGTTCTTGTGGAATTGGCAAAGGGATATTTAGAAGCCCATAGAGAGCTATGGTGAAACAGGAAATACTTCCGTTCGAAACTGGAAAGAAGCTTTCTGAGAAACTGCTATGTGTTCTGTTAATTCATCGCACAGAGTTACATCGTTCCCTTCAAGAAGCGTTTCGCTAAGGCTGTTCTTGTGGAATTGCCAAAGGGATATTTGGAAGGCCATAGAGGGCTACGGTGAAAAAGGAAATATCTTCCGTTCAAAACTGGAAAGAAGCTTTCTGAGAAACTGCTCTGTGTTCTGTTAATTCATCTCACAGAGTTACATCTTTCCCTTCAAGAAGCCTTTCGCTAAGGCTGTTCTTGTGGAATTGGCCAAGGGATATTTGGAAGCCCATAGAGGGCTATGGTGGAAAAGGAAATATCTTCCGTTCAAAACTGGAAAGAAGCTTTCTGAGAAACCGATCTGTGTTCTCTTAATTCATCTCACAGGGTTACATCTTTCCCTTCAAGAAGCCTTTCGCTAAGGCTGTTCTTGTGGAATTGACAAAGGGATATTTGGAAGCCCATAGAGGGCTATGGTGAAAAAGGAAATATCTTCCGTTCAAAACTGGAAAGAAGCTTTCTGAGGAACTTCTCTGTGTTTTGTTAATTCATCTCACAGAGTTACATCTTTCCCTTCAGGAAGCCTTTCGCTAAGGCTGTTCTTGTGGAATTGGTAAAGGGATATTTGGAAGCCCATAGAAGGCTATGTTGAAAAAGGAAATATTTTCCGTTCAAAATTGGAAAGAAGCTTTCTGAGAAACTGCTCTGTGTTCTGTTAATTCATCTCACAGAGTTACATCTTTCTCTTCAAGAAGCCTTTCGCTAAGGCTGTTCTTGTGGAATTGGCAAAGAGATATTTTGAAGCCCTTAGAGGGCTATGGTGAAAAAGGAAATATCTTCCGTTCAAAACTGGAAAGAAGCTTTCTGAGAAACTGCTCTGTGTTCTGTTAATTCATCTCACAGAGTTACATCTTTCCCTTCAGGAATCCTTTCGCTAAGGCTGTTCTTGTGTAATTGGCAAAAGGATATTTGGAAGCCCATAGAGGTCTATGGTGAAGAAGGAAATATCTTCCGTTCAAAACTGGAAAGAAGATTTCTGAGAAACTGCTGTGTGTTCTCTTAATTCATCTCACAAACTTACATCTTTCCCTTCAAGAAGCCTTTCGCTAAGGCTGTTCTTGTGGAATTGGCAAAGGGATATTTGGAAGCCCATAGAGGGCTATGGTGAAACAGGAAATATCTTCCGTTCAAAACTGGAAAGAAGCTTTCAGAGAAACTGCTCTGTGTTGTTAATTCATCTCACAGAGTTACATCTTTCCCTTCAAGAAGCCTTTCGCTAAGGCTGTTCTTGTGGAATTGGCAAAGGGATATTTGGAAGCCCATAGAGGGCTATGGTGAAAAAGGAAATATCTTCCGTTCAAAACTGGAAAGAAGCTTTCTGAGAAACTGCTCTGTGTTCTGTTAATTCATCTCACAGAGTTACATCTTTCCCTTCAAGAAGCTTTTCGCTAAGGCTGTTCTTGTGGAATTGGCAAAGGGATATTTGGAAGGCCACAGAGAGCTATGGTGAAAAAGGAAATATCTTCCGTTCAGAACTGGAAAGAAGCTTTCTGAGAAACTTCTCTGTGTTCTGTTAATTCATCTCACAGAGTTACATCTTTCCCTTCAGGAAGCCTTTCGCTAAGGCTGTTCTTGTGGAATTGGCAAAGGGATATTTGGAAGCCCTTAGAAGGCTATGTTGAAAAAGGAAATATCTTCCGTTCAAAACTTGAAAGAAGCTTTCTGAGGAACTGCTCTGTGTTCTGTTTGTTCATCTCACAGAGTTATATCTTTCCCTTCAAGAAGCCTTTCGCTAAGGCTGTTCTTGTGGAATTGGCAAAGGGATATTTGGAAGCCCATAGAGGGCTATGGAGAAAACGGAATTATCTTCCGTTCAAAACTGGAAAGAAGCTTTCTGAGAAACTGCTCTGTGTTCTCTTAATTCATCTCACAGAGTTACATCTTTCCCTTCAAGAAACCTTTCGCTAAAGCAGTTCTTGTGGAATTGGCAAAGGGATATTTAGAAGCCCATAGAGGGCTATGGTGAAACAGGAAATACTTCCGTTCGAAACTGGAAAGAAGCTTTCTGAGAAACTGCTATGTGTTCTGTTAATTCATCGCACAGAGTTACATCGTTCCCTTCAAGAAGCGTTTCGCTAAGGCTGTTCTTGTGGAATAGGCAAAGGGATATTTGGAAGGCCATAGAGGGCTACGGTGAAAAAGGAAATATCTTCCGTTCAAAACTGGAAAGAAGCTTTCTGAGAAACTGCTCTGTGTTCTGTTAATTCATCTCACATAGTTACATCTTTCCCTTCAAGGAGCCTTTCGCTAAGGCTGTTCTTGTGGAATTGGCAAAGGGATATTTGGAAGCCCATAGAGGTCTATGGTGAAAAACGAAATATCTTCCGTTCAAAACTGGAAAGAAGCTTTCTGAGAAACTGCTGTGTGTTCTCTTAATTCATCTCACAAACTTACATCTTTCCCTTCAAGAAGCCTTTCGCTAAGGCTGTTCTTGTGGAATTGGCAAAGGGATATTTGGAAGCCCATAGAGGGCTATGGTGAAACAGGAAATATCTTCCGTTCAAAACTGGAAAGAAGCTTTCAGAGAAACTGCTCTGTGTTCTGTTAATTCATCTCACAGAGTTACATCTTTCCCTTCAGGAAGCCTTTCGCTAAGGCTGTTCTTGTGGAATTGTCAAATTGATATTTGGAAGCCCATAGAGGGCTATGGTGAAAAAGGAAATATCTTCCGTTCAAAACTGGAAAGAAGCTTTCTGAGAAACTGCTCTGTTTTCTGTTAATTCATCTCACAGAGTTACATCTTTCCCTTCAAGAAGCTTTTCGCTAAGGCTGTTCTTGTGGAATTGGCAAAGGGATATTTGGAAGGCCACAGAGAGCTATGGTGAAAAAGGAAATATCTTCCGTTCAGAAGTGGAAAGAAGCTTTCTGAGAAACTTCTCTGTGTTCTGTTAATTCATCTCACAGAGTTACATCTTTCCCTTCAGGAAGCCTTTCGCTAAGGCTGTTCTTGTGGAATTGGCAAAGGGATATTTGGAAGCCCTTAGAAGGCTATGTTGAAAAAGGAAATATCTTCCGTTCAAAACTGGAAAGAAGCTTTCTGAGGAACTGCTCTGTGTTCTGTTAATTCTTCTCGCAGAGTTACATCTTTCCCTTAAAGAACCCTTTCGCTAAGGCTGTTCTTGTGGAATTGGCACAGGGATATTTGGAAGCCAATAGACGGCTATGGTGAAAAAGTAAATATCTTCCGTTCAAAACTGGAAAGAAGCTTTCTGAGAAACTGCTCTGTGTTTTCTTAATTCATCTCACAAAGTTATATCTTTCCCTTCAAGAAGCCTTTCGCTAAGGCTGTTCTTGTGGAATTGGCAAAGGGATATTTGGAAGCCCATAGAGGGCTATGGTGAAAAAGGAAATATCTTCCGTTCAAAACTGGAAAGAAGCTTTCTGAGAAACTGCTCTGTGTTCTTTTAATTCATCTCACAGAGTTACATCTTTCCCTTCAAGAAGCCTTTCGCAAAGGCTGTTCTTGTGGAATTGGCAAAGGGATATTTGGAAGGCCACAGGGAGCTATGGTGAAAAAGGAAATATCTTCCATTCAAAACTGGAAAGAAGCTTTCTGAGAAACTTCTCTGTGTTCTGTTAATTCATCTCACAGAGTTACATCTTTCCCTTCAGGAAGCCTTTCGCCAAGGCTGATCTTGTGGAATTGGCAAAGGGATATTTGGAAGCCCATAGAAGGCTATGATGAAAAAGGAAATATCTTCCGTTCAAAACTGGAAAGAAGCTTTCTTAGAAACTGCTCTGTGTTCTATTAATTCATCTCACAGAGTTACATCTTTCCCTTCAAGAAGCCTTTCTCTAAGGCTGTTATTTTGGAATTGGCAAAGGGATATTTGGATGCCCATAGAGAGCTATGGTGAAAAAGGAAATATCTTCCGTTCAAAACGGGAAAGAAGCTTCCTGAGAAACTGCTCTGTGTTTTCTTAATTCATCTCACAGAGTTACATCTTTCCCTTCAGGAATCCTTTCGCTAAGGCTGTTGTTGTGGAATTGGCAAAGGGATATTTGGAAGCCCTTAGAGGGCTATGGTGAAAAAGGAAATATCTTCCGTTCAAAACTGGAAAGAAGCTTTCTGAGAAACTGCTCTGTGTTCTTTTAATTCATCTCACAGAGTTACATCTTTCCCTTCAAGAAGCCTTTCGCAAAGGCTGTTCTTGTGGAATTGGCAAAGGGATATTTGGAAGGCCACAGGGAGCTATGGTGAAAAAGGAAATATCTTCCGTTCAAAACTGGAAAGAAGCTTTCTGAGAAACTTCTCTGTGTTTTGTTAATTCATCTCACAGAGTTACATCTTTCCCTTCAGGAAGCCTTTCGCTAAGGCTGTTCTTGTGGAATTGGGAAAGGGATATTTGGAAGCCCATAGAAGGCTATGTTGAAAAAGGAAATAATTTCCGTTCAAAATTGGAAAGAAGCTTTCTGAGAAACTGCTCTGTGTTCTGTTAATTCATCTCACAGAGTTACATCTTTCCCTTCAAGAAGCCTTTCGCTAAGGCTGTTCTTGTGGAATTGGCAAAGGGATATTTGGAAGCCCTTAGAGGGCTATGGTGAAAAAGGAAATATCTTCCGTTCAAAACTGGAAAGAAGCTTTCTGAGAAACTTCTCTGTGTTCTGTTAATTCATCTCACAGAGTTACATCTTTCCCATCAGGAATCCTTTCGCTAAGGCTGTTCTTGTGTAATTGGCAAAGGGATATTTGGAAGCCCATAGAGGTCTATGGTGAAAAAGGAAATATCTTCCGTTCAAAACTGGAAAGAAGCTTTCTGAGAAACTGCTGTGTGTTCTCTTAATTCATCTCACAAACTTACATCTTTCCCTTCAAGAAGCCTTTCGCTAAGGCTGTTCTTGTGGAATTGGCAAAGGGATATTTGGAAGCCCATAGAGGGCTATGGTGAAAAAGGAAATATCTTCCGTTCAGAACGGGAAAGAAGCTTACTGAGAAACTTCTCTGTGTTCTGTTAATTCATCTCACAGAGTTACATCTTTCCCTTCAGGAAGCCTTTCGCTAAGGCTGTTCTTGTGGAATTGGCAAAGGGATATTTGGAAGCCCTTAGAAGGCTATGTTGAAAAAGGAAATATCTTCCGTTCAAAACTGGAAAGAAGCTTTCTGAGGAACTGCTCTGTGTTCTGTTAATTCATCGCACAGAGTTACATCGTTCCCTTCAAGAAGCGTTTCGCTAAAGCTGTTCTTGTGGAATTGGCAAAGGGATATTTGGAAGCCCATAGAGGGCTATGGTGAAAAAGGAAATATCTTCCGTTCAAAACTGGAAAGAAGCTTTCTGAGAAACTGCTCTGTGTTTTCATAATTCATCTCACAAAGTTATATCTTTCCCTTCAAGAAGCCTTTCGCTAAGGCTGTTCTTGTGGAATTGGCAAAGGGATATTTGGAAGCCCATAGAGGGCTATGGTGAAACAGGGAATATCTTCCGTTCAAAACTGGAAAGAAGCTTTCTGAGAAACTGCTCTGTGTTCTGTTAATTCACCTCACAGAGTTACATCTTTCCCTTGAAGAAACTTTTCGCTAAGGCTGTTCTTGTGGGATTGGCAAAGGGATATTTGGAACCCATAGAGGGCTATGGTGAAAAAGGAAATATCTTCCGTTCAAAACTGGAAAGAAGCTTTCTGAGAAACTGCTCTGTGTCCTGTTTGTTCATCTCACAGAGTTATATCTTTCCCTTCAAGAAGCCTTTCGCTAAGGCTGTTCTTCTGGAATTGGCAAAGGGATATTTGGAAGCCCATAGAGGGCTATGGTGAAAACGGAATTATCTTCCGTTCAAAACTGGAAAGAAGCTTTCTGAGAAACTGCTCTGTGTTCTCTTAATTCATCTCACAGAGTTACATCTTTCCCTTCAAGAAGCTTTTCGCTAAGGCTGTTCTTGTGGAATTGGCAAAGGGATATTTGGAAGGCCACAGAAAGCTATGGTGAAAAAGGAAATATCTTCCGTTCAGAACTGGAAAGAAGCTTTCTGAGAAACTTCTCTGTGTTCTGTTAATTCATCTCACAGAGTTACATCTTTCCCTTCAGGAAGCCTTTCGCTAAGGCTGTTCTTGTGGAATTGGCAAAGGGATATTTGGAAGCCCTTAGAAGGCTATGTTGAAAAAGGAAATATCTTCCGTTCAAAACTGGAAAGAAGCTTTCTGAGGAACTGCTCTGTGTTCTGTTAATTCATCTCACAGAGTTACATCTTTCCCTTCAAGAAGCCTTTCACTAAGGCTGTTCTTGTGGAATTGGCAAAGGGATATTTGGAAGCCCGTAGAGGGCTATGGTGAAAAAGGAAATATCTTCCGTTCAAAACTGGAAAGAAGCTTTCTGAGAAACTGCTCTGTGTTCTGTTATTTCTTCTCGCAGAGTTACATCTTTCCGTTAAAGAAGCCTTTCGCTAAGGCTGTTCTTGTGGAATTGGCACAGGGATATTTGGAAGCCCATAGAGGGCTATGGTGAAAAAGGAAATATCTTCCGTTCAAAACTGGAAAGAAGCTTTCTGAGAAATTGCTCTGTGTTTTCTTATTTCATCTCACAATGTTACATCTTTCCCTTCAAGAAGCCTTTCGCTAAGGCTGTTCTTGTGGAATTGGCAGAGGGATATTTGGAAGCCCATAGAGGGCTATGGTGAAACAGGAAATATCTTCCGTTCAAAACTGGAAAGAATCTTTCTGAGAAACTGCTATGTGTTCTGTTAATTCATCGCACAGAGTTACATCGTTCCCTTCAAGAAACGTTTCGCTAAGGCTGTTCTTGTGGAATTGGCAAAGGGATATTTGGAAGGCCATAGAGGGCTACGGTGAAAAAGGAAATATCTTCCGTTCAAAACTGGAAAGAAGCTTTCTGAGAAACTGCTCTGTGTTCTGTTAATTCATCTCACAGAGTTACATCTTTCCCTTCAAGGAGCCTTTCGCTAAGGCTGTTCTTGTGGAATTGGCAAAGGGATATTTGGAAGCCCAGAGCGGGCTATGGTGAAAAAGGAAATATCTTCCGTTCAAAACTGGAAAGAAGCTTTCTGAGAAACTGCTCTGTGTTCTTTTAATTCATCTCACAGAGTTACATCTTTCCCTTCAAGAAGCCTTTCGCAAAGGCTGTTCTTGTGGAATTGGCAAAGGGATATTTGGAAGGCCACAGGGAGCTATGGTGAAAAAGGAAATATCTTCCGTTCAAAACTGGAAAGAAGCTTTCTGAGAAACTTCTCTGTGTTTTGTTAATTCATCTCACAGAGTTACATCTTTCCCTTCAGGAAGCCTTTCGCTAAGGCTGTTCTTGTGGAATTGGGAAAGGGATATTTGGAAGCCCATAGAAGGCTATGTTGAAAAAGGAAATAATTTCCGTTCAAAATTGGAAAGAAGCTTTCTGAGAAACTGCTCTGTGTTCTGTTAATTCATCTCACAGAGTTACATCTTTCCCTTCAAGAAGCCTTTCGCTAAGGCTGTTCTTGTGGAATTGGCAAAGGGATATTTGGAAGCCCTTAGAGGGCTATGGTGAAAAAGGAAATATCTTCCGTTCAAAACTGGAAAGAAGCTTTCTGAGAAACTTCTCTGTGTTCTGTTAATTCATCTCACAGAGTTACATCTTTCCCATCAGGAATCCTTTCGCTAAGGCTGTTCTTGTGTAATTGGCAAAGGGATATTTGGAAGCCCATAGAGGTCTATGGTGAAAAAGGAAATATCTTCCGTTCAAAACTGGAAAGAAGCTTTCTGAGAAACTGCTGTGTGTTCTCTTAATTCATCTCACAAACTTACATCTTTCCCTTCAAGAAGCCTTTCGCTAAGGCTGTTCTTGTGGAATTGGCAAAGGGATATTTGGAAGCCCATAGAGGGCTATGGTGAAAAAGGAAATATCTTCCGTTCAGAACGGGAAAGAAGCTTACTGAGAAACTTCTCTGTGTTCTGTTAATTCATCTCACAGAGTTACATCTTTCCCTTCAGGAAGCCTTTCGCTAAGGCTGTTCTTGTGGAATTGGCAAAGGGATATTTGGAAGCCCTTAGAAGGCTATGTTGAAAAAGGAAATATCTTCCGTTCAAAACTGGAAAGAAGCTTTCTGAGGAACTCCTCTGTGTTCTGTTAATTCATCTCACAGAGTTACATCTTTGCCTTCAAGAAGCCTTTCACTAAGGCTGTTCTTGTGGAATTGGCAAAGGGATATTTGGACGCCCATAGAGGGCTATGGTGAAAAAGGAAATATCTTCCGTTCAAAACTGGAAAGAAGCTTTCTGAGAAACTGCTCTGTGTTCTGTTAATTCATCTCACAGAGTTACATCTTTCCCTTCAAGAAGCCTTTCGCTAAGGCTGTTCTTGTGGAATTGGCAAAGGGATATTTGGAAGCCCATAGAGGGCTATGCTGAAACAGGAAATATCTTCCGTTCAAAACTGGAAAGAAGCTTTCAGAGAAACTGCTCTGTGTTCTGTTAATTCATCTCACAGAGTTACATCTTTCCCTTCAAGAAGCCTTTCGCTAAGGCTGTTCTTGTGGAATTGGCAAAGGGATATTTGGAAGGCCACAGGGAGCTATGGTGAAAAAGGAAATATCTTCCGTTCAAAACTGGAAAGAAGCTTTCTGAGAAACTTAGCTGTGTTTTGTTAATTCATCTCACAGAGTTACATCTTTCCCTTCAGGAAGCCTTTCGCTAAGGCTGTTCTTGTGGAATTGGGAAAGGGATATTTGGAAGCCCATAGAAGGCTATGTTGAAAAAGGAAATATCTTCCGTTCAAAACTGGAAAGAAGCTTTCTGAGAAACTTCTCTGTGTTCTGTTAATTCATCTCACAGAGTTACATCTTTCCCTTCAAGAAGCCTTTCGCTAAGGCTGTTCTTGTGGAATTGGCAAAGGGATATTTGGAAGCCCATAGAGGGCTATGGTGAAAAAGGAAATATCTTCCGTTCAAAACTGGAAAGAAGCTTTCTGAGAAACTGCTCTGTGTTCTGTTAATTCATCTCACAGAGTTACATCTTTCCCTTCAGGAATCCTTTCGCTAAGGCTGTTCTTGTGGAATTGGCAAAGGGATATTTGGAAGGCCACAGGGAGCTATGGTGAAAAAGGAAATATCTTCCGTTCAAAACTGGAAAGAAGCTTTCTGAGAAACTTAGCTGTGTTTTGTTAATTCATCTCACAGAGTTACATCTTTCCCTTCAAGAAGCCTTTCGCTAAGGCTGCTTTTGTGGAATTGGCAAAGGGATATTTGGAAGCCCATAGAGGGCTATGGTGAAAAAGGAAATATCTTCCGTTCAGAACTGGAGAGAAGCTTTCTGAGAAACTGCTGTGTGTTCTTTTAATTCATCTCACAGAGTTACATCTTTCCCTTCAAGAAACCTTTCGCTAAGGCTGTTCTTGTGCAATTGACAAAGGGATATTTGGAGGCCATAGAGGGCTATGGTGAAACAGGAAATACTTCCGTTCGAAACGGGAAAGAAGCTTTCTGAGAAACTGCTCTGTGTTCTCTTAATTCATCTCACAGAGGTACATCTTTCCCTTCAAGAAGCCTTTCGCTAAGACTGTTCCTGTGGAATTGGCAAGGGATATTTGGAAGCCCATACAGGGCTACGGTGAAAAAGGAAACATCTTCCGTTCAAAACTGGAAAGAAGCTTTCTGAGGAACTGCTCTGTGTTCTGTTAATTCTTCTCGCAGAGTTACATCTTTCCCTTCAAGAAGCCTTTCGCTAAGGCTGTTTTTGTGGAATTGGCAAAGGGATATTTGGAAGCCCATAGAGGTCTATGGTGAAAAATGAAATATCTTCCGTTCGAAACGGGAAAGAAGCTTTCTGAGAAACTGCTCTGTGTTCTGTTAATTCATCTCACAGAGTTACATCTTTCCCTTCAAGAACCCTTTCGCTAAGGCTGTTCTTGTGGAATTGGCAAAGGGATATCTGGAAGCCCATAGAGGGCTATGGTGAAACAGGAAATATCTTCCGTTCAAAACTGGAAAGAAGCTTTCTGAGAAACTGCTCTGTGTTCTGTAAATTCATCTCACAGAGTTACATCTTTCCCTTCAAGAAGCCATTCGCTAAGGCTGTTCTTGTGGAATTGGTAAAGGGATATTTGGAAGCCCACAGAGGGCTATGGTGAAACAGGAAATACTTCCGTTCAAAACTGGAAAGAAGCTTTCTGAGAAACTGCTCTGTGTTCTGTTAATTCATCTCACAGAGTTACATCTTTCTCTTCAAGAAGCCTTTCGCTAAGGCTGTTCTTGTGGAATTGGCAAAGGGATATTTGGAAGCCCATAGAGGGCTATGGTGAAAAACAAATATCTTCCGTTCAAAATTGGAAAGAAGCTTTCTGAGAAACTGCTCTGTGTTCTTTTAATTCATCTCACAGAGTTACATGTTTCCCTTCAAGAAGCCTTTCTCTAAGGCTGTTCTTGTGGAATTGGCAAAGGGATATTTGGAAGGCCACAGAGAGCTATGGAGAAAAAGGAAATATCTTCCGTTCAAAGCTGGAAAGAAGCTTTCTGAGAAACTTCTCTGTGTTCTGTTAATTCATCTCACAGAGTTACATCTTTCCCTTCAGGATGCCTTTCGCTAAGGCTGTTCTTGTGGAATTGGCAAAGGGATATTTGGAAGCCCTTAGATGGCTATGTTGAGAAAGGAAATATTTTCCGTTCAAGACTGGAAAGAAGCTTTCTGAGGAACTGCTCTGTGTTCTGTTAATTCATCTCACAGAGTTACATCTTTCCCTTCAAGAAGCCTTTCGCTAAGGCTGTTCTTGTGGAATTGGGAAAGGGATATTTTGAAGCCCATAGAAGGCTATGGTGAAAAAGGAAATATCTTCCGTTCAAAACTGGAAAGAAGCTTTCTGAGAAACTGCTCTGTGTTTTCTTAATTCATCTCAAAAAGTCACATGTTTCCCTTCAAGAAGTCTTTCGCTAAGGCTGTTCTTGTGGAATTGGCAAAGGGATATTGGGAAGCCCATAGAGGGCTATGGTGAAACAGGGAATATCTTCCGTTCAAAACTGGAAAGAAGCTTTCTGAGAAACTGCTCTGTGTTCTGTTAATTCACCTCACAGAGTTACATCTTTCCCTTGAAGAAGCTTTTCGCTAAGGCTATTCTTGTGGAATTGGCAAAGGGATATTTGGAAGCCCATAGAGGGCTATGGTGAAAAAGGAAATATCTTCCGTTCAAAACTAGAAAGAAGCTTTCTGAGAAACTGCTCTGTGTTCTTTTAATTCATCTCACAGAGTTACCTCTTTCCCTTCAAGAAGCCTTTCGCTAAGGCTGTTCTTGTGGAATTGGCAAAGGGATAATTGGAAGGCCACAGGGAGCTATGGTGAAAAAGGAAATATCTTCCGTTCAAAACTGGAAAGAAGATTTCTGAGAAACTTCTCTGTGTTTTGTTAATTCATCTCACAGAGTTACATCTTTCCCGTCAGGAAGCCTTTGTCTAAGGCTGTTCTTGTGGAATTGGGAAAGGGATATTTGGAAGCCCATAGAAGGCTATGTTGAAAAAGGAAATATCTTCCGTTCAAAACTGGAAAGAAGCTTGCTGAGAAACTGCTCTGTGTTCTGTTAATTCATCTCACAGAGTTACATCTTTCCCTTCAGGAATTCCTTCGCTAAGGCTGTTCTTGTGGAATTGGCAAAGGGATATTTGGAAGCCCATAGAGGGCTATGGTGAAAAAGGAAATATCTTCCGTTCAAAACTGGAAAGAAGCTTTCTGAGAAACTGCTGTGTGTTCTCTTAATTCATCTCACAAACGTACATCTTTCCCTTCAAGAATCCTTTCGCTAAGGCTGTTCTTGTGGAATTGGCAAAGGGATATTTGGAAGCCCATAGAGGGCTATGGTGAAACAGGAAATATCTTCCGTTCAAAACTGGAAAGAAGCTTTCAGAGAAACTGCTCTGTGATCTGTTAATTCATCTCACCGAGTTACATCTTTCCCTTCAAGAAGCCTTTCGCTAAGGCTGTTCTTGTGGAATTGGCAAAGGGATATTTGGAAGCCCATAGAGGGCTATGTTTGAAAAGGAAATATCTTCCGTTCAAAACCGGAAAGAAGCTTTCTGAGAAACTGCTCTGTGTTCTGTTAATTCATCTCACAGAGTTACATCTTTCCCTTCAAGAAGCTCTTCGCTAAGGCTGTTCTTATGCAATTGGCAAAGGGATATTTGGAAGGCCACAGAGAACTATGGTGAAAAAGGAAATATCTTCCGTTCAGAACTGGAAAGAAGCTTTCTGAGAAACTTCTCTGTGTTCTGTTAATTCATCTCACAGAGTTATATCTTTCCCTTCAGGAAGCCTTTCGCTAAGGCTGTTCTTGTGGAATTGGCAAAGGGATATTTGGAAGATCTTGGAAGGCTATGTTGAAAAAGGAAATATCTTCCGTTCAAAACTGGAAAGAAGCTTTCTGAGAAACTGCTCTGTGTTCTGTTAATTCTTCTCGCAGAGTTACATCTTTCCCTTCAAGAAGACTTTCGCTAAGGCTGTTCTTGTGGAATTGGTAAAGGGATATTTGGAAGCCCATAGAGGGCTACGGTGAAACTGGAAATACTTCCGTTCAAAACAGGAAAGAAGCTTTCTGAGAAACTGCTCTGTGTTCTCTTAATTCATCTCACAGAGTTACATCTTTCCCTTCAAGAAGCCTTTCGCTAAGACTGTTCCTGTGGAATTGGCAAGGGATATTTGGAAGCCCATACAGGGCTACGGTGAAAAAGGAAACATCTTCCGTTCAAAACTGGAAAGAAGCTTTCTGAGGAACTGCTCTGTGTTCTGTTAATTCTTCTCGCAGAGTTACATCTTTCCCTTCAAGAAGCCTTTCGCTAAGGCTGTTTTTGTGGAATTGGCAAAGGGATATTTGGAAGCCCATAGAGGTCTATGGTGAAAAATGAAACATCTTCCGTTCAAAACTGGAGAGAAGCTTTCTGAGAAACTGCTGTGTGTTCTTTTAATTCATCTCACAGAGTTACATCTTTCCCTTCAAGAAACCTTTCGCTAAGGCTGTTCTTGTGGAATTGACAAAGGGATATTTGGAGGCCATAGAGGGCTATGGTGAAACAGGAAATACTTCCGTTCGAAACGGTAAAGAAGCTTTCTGAGAAACTGCTCTGTGTTCTGTTAATTCATCTCACAGAGTTACATCTTTCCCGTCAAGAACCCTTTCGCAAAGGCTGTTCTTGTGAAATTGGCAAAGGGATATTTGGAAGCCCATAGAGGGCTATGGTGAAACAGGAAATATCTTCCGTTCAAAACTGGAAAGAAGCTTTCTGAGAAACTGCTCTATGTTCTGTAAATTCATCTCACAGAGTTACATCTTTCCCTTCAAGAAGCCTTTCGCTAAGGCTGTTCTTGTGGAATTGGTAAAGGGATATTTTGAAGCCCTTAGAGGGCTATGGTGAAACAGGAAATACTTCCGTTCAAAGCTGGAAAGAAGCTTTCTGAGAAACTGCTCTGTGTTCTGTTAATTCATCTCAGAGAGTTACATCTTTCCCTTCAAGAAGCCTTTCGCTAAGGCTGTTCTTGTGGAATTGGCAAAGGGATATTTGGAAGCCCATAGAGGGCTATGGTGAAAAAGGAAATATCTTCCGTTCAAAACTGGAAAGAAGCTTTCTGAGAAACTGCTCTGTGTTCTTTTAATTCATCTCACAGAGTTACATCTTTCCCTTCAAGAAGCCTTTCTCTAAGGCTGTTCTGGTGGAATTGGCAAAGGGATATTTGGAAGGCCACAGAGAGCTATGGTGAAAAAGGAAATATCTTCCATTCAAAACTGGAAAGAAGCTTTCAGAGAAACTGCTCTGTGTTCTGTTAATTCATCTCACAGAGTTGCATCTTTCCCTTCAAGGAGCCTTTCGCTAAGGCTGTTCTTGTGGAATTGGCAAAGGGATATTTGGAAGCCCATAGAGGGCTATGGTGAAAAAGGAAATATCTTCCGTTCAAAACTGGAAAGAAGCTTTCTGAGAAACTGCTCTGTGTTCTTTTAACTCATCTCACAGAGTTACATCTTTCCCTTCAAGAAGGCTTTCGCAAAGGCTGTTCTTGTGGAATTGGCAAAGGGATATTTGGAAGGCCACAGGGAGCTATGGTGAAAAAGGAAATATCTTCCATTCAAAACTGGAAAGAAGCTTTCTGAGAAACTGCTCTGTGTTCTGTTAATTCATCTCACAGAGTTACATCTTTCCCTTCAGGAATCCTTTCGCTAAGGCTGTTCTTGTGTAATTGGCAAAGGGATATTTAGAAGCCCATAGAGGGCTATGGTGAAACAGGAAATACTTCCGTTCGAAACTGGAAAGAAGCTTTCTGAGAAACTGCTCTGTGTTCTGTTAATTCATCGCACAGAGTTACATCATTCCCTTCAAGAAGCGTTTCGCTAAGGCTGTTCTTGTGGAATTGGCAAAGGGATATTTGGAAGCCCATAGAGGGCTATGGTGAAAAAGGAAATATCTTCCTTTCAAAACTGGAAAGAAGCTTTCTGAGAAACTGCTCTGTGTTCTGTTAATTCATCTCACAGAGTTACATCTTTCCCTTCAAGAAGCCTTTCGCTAAGGCTGTTCTTGTGGAATTGGCAAAGGGATATTTGGAAGCCCATAGAGGGCTATGGTGGAAAAATAAATATCTTCCGTTCAAAACTGGAAAGAAGCTTTCTGAGAAACTGCTCTGTGTTCTGTTAATTCATCTCACAGAGTTACATCTTTCCCTTCAAGAAGCCTTTCGCTAAGGCTGTTCTTGTGGAATTGGCAAAGGGATATTTGGAAGCCCATAGAGGGCTATGGTGAAACAGGAAATATCTTCCGTTCAAAACTGGAAAGAAGCTTTCAGAGAAACTGCTCTGTGTTCTGTTAATTCATCTCACAGAGTTACATCTTTCCCTTCAAGAAGCCTTTCGCTAAGGCTGTTCTTGTGGAATTGGCAAAGGGATATTTGGAAGGCCACAGGGAGCCATGGTGAAAAAGGAAATATCTTCCGTTCAAAACTGGAAAGAAGCTTTCTGAGAAACTTAGCTGTGTTTTGTTAATTCATCTCACAGAGTTACATCTTTCCCTTCAGGAAGCCTTTCGCTAAGGCTGTTCTTGTGGAATTGGGAAAGGGATATTTTGAAGCCCATAGAAGGCTATGTTGAAAAAGGAAATATCTTCCGTTCAAACCTGGAAAGAAACTTTCTGAGAAACTGCTCTGTGTTCTGTTAATTCATCTCACAGAGTTACATCTTTCCCTTCAAGAAGCCTTTCGCTAAGGCTGTTCTTGTGGAATTGGCAAAGGGATATTTGGAATCCCTTAGAGGGCTATGGTGAAAAAGGAAATATCTTCCGTTCAAAACTGGAAAGAAGCTTTCTGAGAAACTGCTCTGTGTTCTGTTAATTCATCTCACAGAGTTACATCTTTCCCTTCAGGAATCCTTTCGCTAAGGCTGTTCTTGTGTAATTGGCAAAGGGATATTTGGAAGCCCATAGAGGTCTGTGGTGAAAAAGGAAATATCTTCCGTTCAAAACTGGAAAGAAGCTTTCTGAGAAACTGCTGTGTGTTCTCTTAATTCATCTCACAAACTTACATCTTTCCCTTCAAGAAACCTTTCGCTAAGGCTGTTCTTGTGGAATTGGCAAAGGGATATTTGGAAGCCCATAGAGGGCTATGGTGAAACAGGAAATACTTCCGTTCAAAGCTGGAAAGAAGCTTTCTGAGAAACTGCTCTGTGTTCTGTTAATTCATCTCACAGAGTTACATCTTTCCCTTCAAGAAGCCTTTCGCTAAGGCTGTTCTTGTGGAATTGGCAAAGGGATATTTGGAAGCCCATAGAGGGCAATGGTGAAAAAGGAAATATCTTCCGTTCAAAACTGGAAAGAAGCTTTCTGAGAAACTGCTCTGTGTTCTTTTAATTCATCTCTCAGAGTTACATCTTTCCCTTCAAGAAGCCTTTCTCTAAGGCTGTTCTTGTGGAATTGGCAAAGGGATATTTGGAAGGCCACAGAGAGCTATGGTGAAAAAGGAAATATCTTCCGTTCAAAACTGGAAAGAAGCTTTCAGAGAAACTGCTCTGTGTTCTATTAATTCATCTCACAGAGTTACATCTTTCCCTTCAAGGAGCCTTTCGCTAAGGCTGTTCTTGTGGAATTGGCAAAGGGATATTTGGAAGCCCTTAGAGGGCTATGGTGAAAAAGGAAATATCTTCCGTTCAAAACTGGAAAGAAGCTTTCTAAGAAACTGCTCTGTGTTCTTTTAATTCATCTCACAGAGTTACATCTTTCCTTTCAAGAAGGCTTTCGCAAAGGCTGTTCTTGTGGAATTGGCAAAGGGATATTTGGAAGGCCACAGGGAGCTATGGTGAAAAAGGAAATATCTTCCGTTCAAAACTGGAAAGAAGCTTTCTGAGAAACTTCTCAGTGTTTTGTTAATTCATCTCACAGAATTACATCTTTCCCTTCAGGAAGCCTTTCGCTAAGGCTGTTCTTGTGGTATTGGGAAAGGGATATTTGGAAGCCCATAGAAGGCTATGTTGAAAAAGTAAATATCTTCCGTTCAAAACTGGAAAGAAGCTTTCTGAGAAACTGCTCTGTGTTCTGTTAATTCATCTCACAGAGTTACATCTTTCCCTTCAAGAAGCCTTTCGCTAAGGCTGTTCTTGTGGAATTGGCAAAGGGATATTTGGAAGATCTTGGAAGGCTATGTTGAAAAAGGAAATATCTTCCGTTCAAAACTGGAAAGAAGCTTTCTGAGGAACTGCTCTGTGTTCTGTTAATTCATCTCACAGAGTTACATCTTTCCCTTCAAGAAGCCTTTCGCTAAGGCTGTTCTTGTGGAATTGGCAAAGGGATATTTGGAAGCCCATAGAGGGCTATGGTGAAAAAGGAAATATCTTCCGTTCAAAACTGGAAAGAAGCTTTCTGAGAAACTGCTCTGTGTTCTTTTAATTCATCTCACAGAGTTACATCTTTCCCTTCAAGAAGCCTTCCTCTAAGGCTGTTCTTGTGGAATTGGCAAAGGGATATTTGGAAGGCCACAGAGAGCTATGGTGAAAAAGGAAATATCTTCCATTCAAAACTGGAAAGAAGCTTTCAGAGAAACTGCTCTGTGTTCTGTTAATTCATCTCACAGAGTTGCATCTTTCCCTTCAAGGAGCCTTTCGCTAAGGCTGTTCTTGTGGAATTGGCAAAGGGATATTTGGAAGCCCATAGAGGGCTATGGTGAGAAAGGAAATATCTTCCGTTCAAAACTGGAAAGAAGCTTTCTGAGAAACTGCTCTGTGTTCTTTTAATTCATCTCACAGAGTTACATCTTTCCCTTCAAGAAGGCTTTCGCAAAGGCTGTTCTTGTGGAATTGGCAAAGGGATATTTGGAAGGCCACAGGGAGCTATGGTGAAAAAGGAAATATCTTCCGTTCAAAACTGGAAAGAAGCTTTCTGAGAAACTTCTCAGTGTTTTGTTAATTCATCTCACAGAATTACATCTTTCCCTTCAGGAAGCCTTTCGCTAAGGCTGTTCTTGTGGTATTGGAAAAGGGATATTTGGAAGCCCATAGAAGGCTATGTTGAAAAAGGAAATATTTTCCGTTCAAAATTGGAAAGAAGCTTTCTGAGAAACTGCTCTGTGTTCTGTTAATTCATCTCACAGAGTTACATCTTTCCCTTCAAGAAGCCTTTCGCTAAGGCTGTTCTTGTGGAATTGGCAAAGGGATATTTGGAAGCCGTTAGAGGGCTATGGTGAAAAAGGAAATATCTTCCGTTCAAAACTGGAAAGAAGCTTTCTGAGAAACTGCTCTGTGTTCTGTTAATTCATCGCACAGAGTTACATCTTTCCCTTCAAGAAGCGTTTCGCTAAGGCTGTTCTTGTGGAATTGGCAAAGGGATATTTGGAAGCCCATAGAGGGCTATGGTGAAAAAGGAAATATCTTCCTTTCAAAACTGGAAAGAAGCTTTCTGAGAAACTGCTCTGTGTTCTGTTAATTCATCTCACAGAGTTACATCTTTCCCTTCAAGAAGCCTTTCGCTAAGGCTGTTCTTGTGGAATTGGCAAAGGGATATTTGGAAGCCCATAGAGGGCTATGGTGGAAAAATAAATATCTTCCGTTCAAAACTGGAAAGAAGCTTTCTGAGAAACTGCTCTGTGTTCTGTTAATTCATCTCACAGAGTAACATCTTTCCCTTCAAGAAGCCTTTCGCTAAGGCTGTTCTTGTGGAATTGGCAAAGGGATATTTGGAAGCCCATAGAGTGCTATGGTGAAACAAGAAATATCTTCCGTTCAAAACTGGAAAGAAGCTTTCAGAGAAACTGCTCTGTGTTCTGTTAATTCATCTCACAGAGTTACATCTTTCCCTTCAAGAAGCCTTTCGCTAAGGCTGTTCTTTTGGAATTGGCAAAGGGATATTTGGAAGGCCACAGGGAGCTATGGTGAAAAAGGAAATATCTTCCGTTCAAAACAGGAAAGAAGCTTTCTGAGAAACTTAGCTGTGTTTTGTTAATTCATCTCACAGAGTTACATCTTTCCCTTCAGGAAGCCTTCCGCTAAGGCTGTTCTTGTGGAATTGGGAAAGGGATATTTGGAAGCCCATAGAGGGCTATGGTGAAACAGGAAATACTTCCGTTCAAAGCTGGAAAGAAGCTTTCTGAGAAACTGCTCTGTGTTCTGTTAATTCATCTCACAGAGTTACATCTTTCCCTTCAAGAAGCCTTTCGCTAAGGCTGTTCTTGTGGAATTGGCAAAGGGATATTTGGAAGCCCATAGAGGGCTATGGTGAAAAAGGAAATATCTTCCGTTCAAAACTGGAAAGAAGCTTTCTGAGAAACTGCTCTGTGTTCTTTTAATTCATCTCACAGAGTTACATCTTTCCCTTCAAGAAGCCTTTCTCTAAGGCTGTTCTTGTGGAATTGGCAAAGGGATATTTGGAAGGCCACAGAGAGCTATGGTGAAAAAGGAAATATCTTCCGTTCAAAACTGGAAAGAAGCTTTCAGAGAAACTGCTCTGTGTTCTGTTAATTCATCTCACAGAGTTACATCTTTCCCTTCAAGGAGCCTTTCGCTAAGGCTGTTCTTCTGGAATTGGCAAAGGGATATTTGGAAGCCCTTAGAGGGCTATGGTGAAAAAGGAAATATCTTCCGTTCAAAACTGGAAAGAAGCTTTCTAAGAAACTGCTCTGTGTTCTTTTAATTCATCTCACAGAGTTACATCTTTCCCTTCAAGAAGGCTTTCGCAAAGGCTGTTCTTGTGGAATTGGCAAAGGGATATTTGGAAGGCCACAGGGAGCTATGGTGCAAAAGGAAATATCTTCCGTTCAAAACTGGAAAGAAGCTTTCTGAGAAACTTCTCAGTGTTTTGTTAATTCATCTCACAGAATTACATCTTTCCCTTCAGGAAGCCTTTCGCTAAGGCTGTTCTTGTGGTATTGGGAAAGGGATATTTGGAAGCCCATAGAAGGCTATGTTGAAAAAGTAAATATCTTCCGTTCAAAACTGGAAAGAAGCTTTCTGAGAAACTGCTGTGTGTTCTGTTAATTCATCTCACAGAGTTACATCTTTCCCTTCAAGAAGCCTTTCGCTAAGGCTGTTCTTGTGGAATTGGCAAAGGGATATTTGGAAGCCCTCAGAGGGCTATGGTGAAAAAGGAAATATCTTCCGTTCAAAACTGGAAAGAAGCTTTCTGAGAAACTACTCTGTGTTCTGTTAATTCATCTCACAGAGTTACATCTTTCCCTTCAGGAATCCTTTCGCTAGGCTGTTGTTGTGTAATTGGCAAAGGGATATTTGGAAGCCCATAGAGGTCTGTGGTGAAAAAGGAAATATCTTCCGTTCAAAACTGGAAAGAAGCTTTCTGAGAAACTACTGTGTGTTCTCTTAATTCATCTCACAAACTTACATCTTTCCCTTCAAGAAGCCTTTCGCTAAGGCTGTTCTTGTGGAATTGGCAAAGGAATATTTGAAAGCCCATAGAGGGCTATGGTGAAACAGGAAATATCTTCCGTTCAAAACTGGAAAGAAGCTTTCTGAGAAACTGCTCTGTGTTCTGTTAATTCATCTCACAGAGTTACATCTTTCCCTTCAGGAAGCCTTTTGCTAAGGCTGTTCTTGTGGAATTGGCAATGGGATATTTGGAAGCCCTTAGAAGGCTATGTTGAAAAAGGAAATATCTTCCGTTCAAAACTGGAAAGAAGCTTTCTGAGGAACTGCTCTGTGTTCTGTTAATTCATCTCACAGAGTTACATCTTTCCCTTCAAGAAGCCTTTCTCTAAGGCTGTTCTTGTGGAATTGGCAAAGGGATATTTGGAAGCCCATAGAGGGCTATGGTGAAAAAGGAAATATCTTCCGTTCAAAACTGGAAAGAAGCTTTCTGAGAAACTGCTCTGTGTTCTGTTAATTCTTCTCGCAGAGTTACATCTTTCCCTTCAAGAAGCCTTTCGCTAAGGCTGTTCTTGTGGAATTGGCACAGGGATATTTGGAAGCCCATAGAAGGCTATGGTGAAAAAGGAAATATCTTCCGTTCAAAACTGGAAAGAAGCTTTCTGAGAAACTGCTCTGTGTTCTATTAATTCTTCTCGCAGAGTTACATCTTTCCCTTAAAGAATCCTTTCGCTAAGGCTGTTCTTGTTGAATTGGCACAGGGATATTTGGAAGCCCATAGACGGCTATGGTGAAAAAGGAAATATCTTCCGTTCAAAACTGGAAAGAAGCTTTCTGAGAAATTGCTCTGTGTTTTCTTATTTCATCTCACAAAGTTACATCTTTCCCTTCAAGAAGCCTTTCGCTAAGGCTGTTCTTGTGGAATTGGCAGAGGGATATTTGGAAGCCCATAGAATGGTATGGTGAAACAGGAAATATCTTCCGTTCAAAACTGGAAAGAATCTTTCTGAGAAACTGCTCTGTGTTCTGTTAATTCATCTCAGAGTGTTACATCTTTCCCTTGAAGAAGCTTTTCGCTAAGGCTGTTCTTGTGGAATTGGCAAAGGGATATTTGGAAGCCCATAGATGGCTATGGTGAAAAAGGAAATATCTTCCGTTCAAAACTGGAAAGAAGCTTTCTGAGAAACTTAGCTGTTTTTTGTTAATTCATCTCACAGAGTTACATCTTTCCCTTCAGGAAGCCTTTCGCTAAGGCTGTTCTTGTGGAATTGGGAAAGGGATATTTGGAAGCCCATAGAAGGCTATGTTGAAAAAGGAAATATCTTCCGTTCAAACCTGGAAAGAAGCTTTCTGAGAAACTGCTCTGTGTTCTGTTAATTCATCTCACAGAGTTACATCTTTCCCTTCAAGAAGCCTTTCGCTAAGGCTGTTCTTGTGGAATTGGCAAAGGGATATTTGGAATCCCTTAGAGGGCTATGGTGAAAAAGGAAATATCTTCCGTTCAAAACTGGAAAGAAGCTTTCTGAGAAACTGCTCTGTGTTCTGTTAATTCATCTCACAGAGTTACATCTTTCCCTTCAGGAATCCTTTCGCTAAGGCTGTTCTTGTGTAATTGGCAAAGGGATATTTGGAAGCCCATAGAGGGCTATGGTGAAACAGGAAATACTTCCGTTCAAAGCTGGAAAGAAGCTTTCTGAGAAACTGCTCTGTGTTCTGTTAATTCATCTCACAGAGTTACATCTTTCCCTTCAAGAAGCCTTTCGCTAAGGCTGTTCTTGTGGAATTGGCAAAGGGATATTTGGAAGCCCATAGAGGGCAATGGTGAAAAAGTAAATATCTTCCGTTCAAAACTGGAAAGAAGCTTTCTGAGAAACTGCACTGTGTTCTTTTAATTCATCTCACAGAGTTACATCTTTCCCTTCAAGAAGCCTTTCTCTAAGGCTGTTCTTGTGGAATTGGCAAAGGGATATTTGGAAGGCCACAGAGAGCTATGGTGAAAAAGGAAATATCTTCCGTTCAAAACTGGAAAGAAGCTTTCAGAGAAACTGCTCTGTGTTCTATTAATTCATCTCACAGAGTTACATCTTTCCCTTCAAGGAGCCTTTCGCTAAGGCTGTTCTTGTGGAATTGGCAAAGGGATATTTGGAAGCCCTTAGAGGGCTATGGTGAAAAAGGAAATATCTTCCGTTCAAAACTGGAAAGAAGCTTTCTAAGAAACTGCTCTGTGTTCTTTTAATTCATCTCACAGAGTTACATCTTTCCTTTCAAGAAGGCTTTCGCAAAGGCTGTTCTTGTGGAATTGGCAAAGGGATATTTGGAAGGCCACAGGCAGCTATGGTGAAAAAGGAAATATCTTCCGTTCAAAACTGGAAAGAAGCTTTCTGAGAAACTTCTCAGTGTTTTGTTAATTCATCTCACAGAATTACATCTTTCCCTTCAGGAAGCCTTTCGCTAAGGCTGTTCTTGTGGTATTGGGAAAGGGATATTTGGAAGCCCATAGAAGGCTATGTTGAAAAAGTAAATATCTTCCGTTCAAAACTGGAAAGAAGCTTTCTGAGAAACTGCTCTGTGTTCTGTTAATTCATCTCACAGAGTTACATCTTTCCCTTCAAGAAGCCTTTCGCTAAGGCTGTTCTTGTGGAATTGGCAAAGGGATATTTGGAAGATCTTGGAAGGCTATGTTGAAAAAGGAAATATCTTCCGTTCAAAACTGGAAAGAAGCTTTCTGAGGAACTGCTCTGTGTTCTGTTAATTCATCTCACAGAGTTACATCTTTCCCTTCAAGAAGCCTTTCGCTAAGGCTGTTCTTGTGGAATTGGCAAAGGGATATTTGGAAGCCCATAGAGGGCTATGGTGAAAAAGGAAATATCTTCCGTTCAAAACTGGAAAGAAGCTTTCTGAGAAATTGCTCTGTGTTTTCTTATTTCATCTCACAAAGTTACATCTTTCCCTTCAAGAAGCCTTTCGCTAAGGCTGTTCTTGTGGAATTGGCAGAGGGATATTTGGAAGCCCATAGAGGGCTATGGTGAAAAAGGAAATATCTTCCGTTCAAAACTGGAAAGAAGCTTTCTGAGAAACTGCTCTGTGTTCTGTTAATTCATCTCACAGAGTTACATATTTCCCTTCAAGAAACCTTTCGCTAAAGCTGTTCTTGTGGAATTGGCAAAGGGATATTTGGAAGCCCATAGAGGGCTATGGTGAAAAAGGAAATATCTTCAGTTCAAAACTGGAAAGAAGCTTTCTGAGAAAGTGCTCTGTGTTCTGTTAATTCATCTCAAAGAGTTACATCTTTCCGTTCAAGAAGCCTTACGCTAAGGCTGTTCTTGTGGAATTGGCAAAGGGATATTTGGAAGACCATAGAGGGCTATGGTGGAAAAGGAAATATTTCCGCTCAAAACTGGAAAGAAGCTTTCTGAGAAACTGCTCTGTGTTCTGTTAATTCTTCTCGCAGAGTTACATCTTTCCCTTCAAGAAGACTTTCGCTAAGGCTGTTCTTGTGGAATTGGTAAAGGGATATTTGGAAGCCCATAGAGGGCTACGGTGAAACTGGAAATACTTCCGTTCAAAACAGGAAAGAAGATTTCTGAGAAACTGCTCTGTGTTCTCTTAATTCATCTCACAGAGTTACATCTTTCCCTTCAAGAAGCCTTTCGCTAAGACTGTTCCTGTGGAATTGGCAAGGGATATTTGGAAGCCCTTAGAGGGCTACGGTGAAAAAGGAAACATCTTCCGTTCAAAACTGGAAAGAAGCTTTCTGAGGAACTGCTCTGTGTTCTGTTAATTCTTCTCGCAGAGTTACATCTTTCCCTCTAAGGCTGTTTTTGTGGAATTGGCAAAGGGATATTTGGAAGCCCATAGAGGTCTATGGTGAAAAATGAAATATCTTCCGTTCAAAACTGGAGAGAGCTTTCTGAGAAACTGCTGTGTGTTCTTTTAATTCATCTCACAGAGTTACATCTTTCCCTTCAAGAAACCTTTCGCTAAGGCTGTTCTTGTGGATTTGACAAAGGGATATTTGGAGGCCATAGAGGGCTATGGTGAAACAGGAAATACTTCCGTTCGAAACGGTAAAGAAGCTTTCTGAGAAACTGCTCTGTGTTCTGTTAATTCATCTCACAGAGTTACATCTTTCCCGTCAAGAACCCTTTCGCTAAGGCTGTTCTTGTGGAATTGGCAAAGGGATATTTGGAAGCCCATAGAGGGCTATGGTGAAACAGGAAATATCTTTCGTTCAAAACTGGAAAGAAGCTTTCTGAGAAACTGCTCTATGTTCTGTAAATTCATCTCACAGAGTTACATCTTTCCCTTCAAGAAGCCTTTCGCTAAGGCTGTTCTTGTGGAATTGGTAAAGGGATATTTTGAAGCCCATAGAGGGCTATGGTGAAACAGGAAATACTTCCGTTCAAAGCTGGAAAGAAGCTTTCTGAGAAACTGCTCTGTGTTCTGTTAATTCATCTCACAGAGTTACATATTTCCCTTCAAGAAGCCTTTCGCTAAGGCCGTTCTTGTGGAATTGGCAAAGGGATATTTGGAAGCCCATAGAGGGCTATGGTGAAAAAGGAAATATCTTCCGTTCAAAACTGGAAAGAAGCTTTCTGAGAAACTGCTCTGTGTTCTTTTAATTCATCTCACAGAGTTACATCTTTCCCTTCAAGAAGCCTTTCTCTAAGGCTGTTCTTGTGGAATTGGCAAAGGGATATTTGGAAGGCCACAGAGAGCTATGGTGAAAAAGGAAATATCTTCCATTCAAAATTGGAAAGAAGCTTTCAGAGAAACTGCTCTGTGTTCTCTTAATTCATCTCACAGAGTTGCATCTTTCCCTTCAAGGAGCCTTTCGCTAAGGCTGTTCTTGTGGAATTGGCAAAGGGATATTTGGAAGCCCATAGAGGGCTATGGTGAAAAAGGAAATATCTTCCGTTCAAAACTGGAAAGAAGCTTTCTGAGAAACTGCTCTGTGTTCTTTTAATTCATCTCACAGAGTTACATCTTTCCCTTCAAGAAGGCTTTCGCAAAGGCTGTTCTTGTGGAATTGGCAAAGGGATATTTGGAAGGCCACAGGGAGCTATGGTGATAAAGGAAATATCTTCCGTTCAAAACTGGAAAGAAGCTTTCTGAGAAACTTCTCAGTGTTTTGTTAATTCATCTCACAGAATTACATCTTTCCCTTCAGGAAGCCTTTCGCTAAGGCTGTTCTTGTGGAATTGGGAAAGGGATATTTGGAAGCCCATAGAAGGCTATGTTGAAAAAGGAAATATTTTCCGTTCAAAATTGGAAAGAAGCTTTCTGAGAAACTTCTCTGTGTTCTGTTAATTCATCTCACAGAGTTACATCTTTCCCTTCAAGAAGCCTTTCGCTAAGGCTGTTCTTGTGGAATTGGCAAAGGGATATTTGGAAGCCCTTAGAGGGCTATGGTGAAAAAGGAAATATCTTCCGTTCAAAACTGGAAAGAAGCTTTCTGAGAAACTGCTCTGTGTTCTGTTAATTCATCTCACAGAGTTACATCTTTCCCTTCAGGAATCCTTTCGCTAAGGCTGTTCTTGTGTAATTGGCAAAGGGATATTTAGAAGCCCATAGAGGGCTATGGTGAAACAGGAAATACTTCCGTTCGAAACTGGAAAGAAGCTTTCTGAGAAACTGCTCTGTGTTCTGTTAATTCATCGCACAGAGTTACATCTTTCCCTTCAAGAAGCGTTTCGCTAAGGCTGTTCTTGTGGAATTGGCAAAGGGATATTTGGAAGCCCATAGAGGGCTATGGTGAAAAAGGAAATATCTTCCTTTCAAAACTGGAAAGAAGCTTTCTGAGAAACTGCTCTGTGTTCTGTTAATTCATCTCACAGAGTTACATCTTTCCCTTCAAGAAGCCTTTCGCTAAGGCTGTTCTTGTGGAATTGGCAAAGGGATATTTGGAAGCCCATAGAGGGCTATGGTGGAAAAATAAATATCTTCCGTTCAAAACTGGAAAGAAGCTTTCTGAGAAACTGCTCTGTGTTCTGTTAATTCATCTCACAGAGTTACATCTTTCCCTTCAAGAAGCCTTTCGCTAAGGCTGTTCTTGTGGAATTGGCAAAGGGATATTTGGAAGGCCACAGGGAGCTATGGTGAAAAAGGAAATATCTTCCGTTCAAAACTGGAAAGAAGCTTTCTGAGAAACTTAGCTGTGTTTTGCTAATTCATCTCACAGAGTTACATCTTTCCCTTCAGGAAGCCTTCCGCTAAGGCTGTTCTTGTGGAATTGGGAAAGGGATATTTGGAAGCCCATAGAAGGCTATGTTGAAAAAGGAAATATCTTCCGTTCAAAACTGGAAAGAAGCTTTCTGAGAAACTGCTCTGTGTTCTTTTAATTCATCTCACAGAGTTACATCTTTCCCTTCAAGAAGCCTTTCTCTAAGGCTGTTCTTGTGGAATTGGCAAAGGGATATTTGGAAGGCCACAGAGAGCTATGGTGAAAAAGGAAATATCTTCCGTTCAAAACTGGAAAGAAGCTTTCAGAGAAACTGCTCTGTGTTCTGTTAATTCATCTCACAGAGTTACATCTTTCCCTTCAAGGAGCCTTTCGCTAAGGCTGTTCTTGTGGAATTGGGAAAGGGATATTTGGAAGCCCATAGAAGGCTATGTTGAAAAAGGAAATATTTTCCGTTCAAAATTGGAAAGAAGCTTTCTGAGAAACTGCTCTGTGTTCTGTTAATTCATCTCACAGAGTTACATCTTTCCCTTCAAGAAGCCTTTCGCTAAGACTGTTCCTGTGGAATTGGCAAGGGATATTTGGAAGCCCTTAGAGGGCTACGGTGAAAAAGGAAACATCTTCCGTTCAAAACTGGAAAGAAGCTTTCTGAGGAACTGCTCTGTGTTCTGTTAATTCTTCTCGCAGAGTTACATCTTTCCCTCTAAGGCTGTTTTTGTGGAATTGGCAAAGGGATATTTGGAAGCCCATAGAGGTCTATGGTGAAAAATGAAATATCTTCCGTTCAAAACTGGAGAGAGCTTTCTGAGAAACTGCTGTGTGTTCTTTTAATTCATCTCACAGAGTTACATCTTTCCCTTCAAGAAACCTTTCGCTAAGGCTGTTCTTGTGGATTTGACAAAGGGATATTTGGAGGCCATAGAGGGCTATGGTGAAACAGGAAATACTTCCGTTCGAAACGGTAAAGAAGCTTTCTGAGAAACTGCTCTGTGTTCTGTTAATTCATCTCACAGAGTTACATCTTTCCCGTCAAGAACCCTTTCGCTAAGGCTGTTCTTGTGGAATTGGCAAAGGGATATTTGGAAGCCCATAGAGGGCTATGGTGAAACAGGAAATATCTTTCGTTCAAAACTGGAAAGAAGCTTTCTGAGAAACTGCTCTATGTTCTGTAAATTCATCTCACAGAGTTACATCTTTCCCTTCAAGAAGCCTTTCGCTAAGGCTGTTCTTGTGGAATTGGTAAAGGGATATTTTGAAGCCCATAGAGGGCTATGGTGAAACAGGAAATACTTCCGTTCAAAGCTGGAAAGAAGCTTTCTGAGAAACTGCTCTGTGTTCTGTTAATTCATCTCACAGAGTTACATATTTCCCTTCAAGAAGCCTTTCGCTAAGGCCGTTCTTGTGGAATTGGCAAAGGGATATTTGGAAGCCCATAGAGGGCTATGGTGAAAAAGGAAATATCTTCCGTTCAAAACTGGAAAGAAGCTTTCTGAGAAACTGCTCTGTGTTCTTTTAATTCATCTCACAGAGTTACATCTTTCCCTTCAAGAAGCCTTTCTCTAAGGCTGTTCTTGTGGAATTGGCAAAGGGATATTTGGAAGGCCACAGAGAGCTATGGTGAAAAAGGAAATATCTTCCGTTCAAAACTGGAAAGAAGCTTTCAGAGAAACTGCTCTGTGTTCTATTAATTCATCTCACAGAGTTACATCTTTCCCTTCAAGGAGCCTTTCGCTAAGGCTGTTCTTGTGGAATTGGCAAAGGGATATTTGGAAGCCCTTAGAGGGCTATGGTGAAAAAGGAAATATCTTCCGTTCAAAACTGGAAAGAAGCTTTCTAAGAAACTGCTCTGTGTTCTTTTAATTCATCTCACAGAGTTACATCTTTCCTTTCAAGAAGGCTTTCGCAAAGGCTGTTCTTGTGGAATTGGCAAAGGGATATTTGGAAGGCCACAGGCAGCTATGGTGAAAAAGGAAATATCTTCCGTTCAAAACTGGAAAGAAGCTTTCTGAGAAACTTCTCAGTGTTTTGTTAATTCATCTCACAGAATTACATCTTTCCCTTCAGGAAGCCTTTCGCTAAGGCTGTTCTTGTGGTATTGGGAAAGGGATATTTGGAAGCCCATAGAAGGCTATGTTGAAAAAGTAAATATCTTCCGTTCAAAACTGGAAAGAAGCTTTCTGAGAAACTGCTCTGTGTTCTGTTAATTCATCTCACAGAGTTACATCTTTCCCTTCAAGAAGCCTTTCGCTAAGGCTGTTCTTGTGGAATTGGCAAAGGGATATTTGGAAGATCTTGGAAGGCTATGTTGAAAAAGGAAATATCTTCCGTTCAAAACTGGAAAGAAGCTTTCTGAGGAACTGCTCTGTGTTCTGTTAATTCATCTCACAGAGTTACATCTTTCCCTTCAAGAAGCCTTTCGCTAAGGCTGTTCTTGTGGAATTGGCAAAGGGATATTTGGAAGCCCATAGAGGGCTATGGTGAAAAAGGAAATATCTTCCGTTCAAAACTGGAAAGAAGCTTTCTGAGAAATTGCTCTGTGTTTTCTTATTTCATCTCACAAAGTTACATCTTTCCCTTCAAGAAGCCTTTCGCTAAGGCTGTTCTTGTGGAATTGGCAGAGGGATATTTGGAAGCCCATAGAGGGCTATGGTGAAAAAGGAAATATCTTCCGTTCAAAACTGGAAAGAAGCTTTCTGAGAAACTGCTCTGTGTTCTGTTAATTCATCTCACAGAGTTACATATTTCCCTTCAAGAAACCTTTCGCTAAAGCTGTTCTTGTGGAATTGGCAAAGGGATATTTGGAAGCCCATAGAGGGCTATGGTGAAAAAGGAAATATCTTCAGTTCAAAACTGGAAAGAAGCTTTCTGAGAAAGTGCTCTGTGTTCTGTTAATTCATCTCAAAGAGTTACATCTTTCCGTTCAAGAAGCCTTACGCTAAGGCTGTTCTTGTGGAATTGGCAAAGGGATATTTGGAAGACCATAGAGGGCTATGGTGGAAAAGGAAATATTTCCGCTCAAAACTGGAAAGAAGCTTTCTGAGAAACTGCTCTGTGTTCTGTTAATTCTTCTCGCAGAGTTACATCTTTCCCTTCAAGAAGACTTTCGCTAAGGCTGTTCTTGTGGAATTGGTAAAGGGATATTTGGAAGCCCATAGAGGGCTACGGTGAAACTGGAAATACTTCCGTTCAAAACAGGAAAGAAGATTTCTGAGAAACTGCTCTGTGTTCTCTTAATTCATCTCACAGAGTTACATCTTTCCCTTCAAGAAGCCTTTCGCTAAGACTGTTCCTGTGGAATTGGCAAGGGATATTTGGAAGCCCTTAGAGGGCTACGGTGAAAAAGGAAACATCTTCCGTTCAAAACTGGAAAGAAGCTTTCTGAGGAACTGCTCTGTGTTCTGTTAATTCTTCTCGCAGAGTTACATCTTTCCCTCTAAGGCTGTTTTTGTGGAATTGGCAAAGGGATATTTGGAAGCCCATAGAGGTCTATGGTGAAAAATGAAATATCTTCCGTTCAAAACTGGAGAGAGCTTTCTGAGAAACTGCTGTGTGTTCTTTTAATTCATCTCACAGAGTTACATCTTTCCCTTCAAGAAACCTTTCGCTAAGGCTGTTCTTGTGGATTTGACAAAGGGATATTTGGAGGCCATAGAGGGCTATGGTGAAACAGGAAATACTTCCGTTCGAAACGGTAAAGAAGCTTTCTGAGAAACTGCTCTGTGTTCTGTTAATTCATCTCACAGAGTTACATCTTTCCCGTCAAGAACCCTTTCGCTAAGGCTGTTCTTGTGGAATTGGCAAAGGGATATTTGGAAGCCCATAGAGGGCTATGGTGAAACAGGAAATATCTTTCGTTCAAAACTGGAAAGAAGCTTTCTGAGAAACTGCTCTATGTTCTGTAAATTCATCTCACAGAGTTACATCTTTCCCTTCAAGAAGCCTTTCGCTAAGGCTGTTCTTGTGGAATTGGTAAAGGGATATTTTGAAGCCCATAGAGGGCTATGGTGAAACAGGAAATACTTCCGTTCAAAGCTGGAAAGAAGCTTTCTGAGAAACTGCTCTGTGTTCTGTTAATTCATCTCACAGAGTTACATCTTTCCCTTCAAGAAGCCTTTCGCTAAGGCCGTTCTTGTGGAATTGGCAAAGGGATATTTGGAAGCCCATAGAGGGCTATGGTGAAAAAGGAAATATCTTCCGTTCAAAACTGGAAAGAAGCTTTCTGAGAAACTGCTCTGTGTTCTTTTAATTCATCTCACAGAGTTACATCTTTCCCTTCAAGAAGCCTTTCTCTAAGGCTGTTCTTGTGGAATTGGCAAAGGGATATTTGGAAGGCCACAGAGAGCTATGGTGAAAAAGGAAATATCTTCCATTCAAAATTGGAAAGAAGCTTTCAGAGAAACTGCTCTGTGTTCTCTTAATTCATCTCACAGAGTTGCATCTTTCCCTTCAAGGAGCCTTTCGCTAAGGCTGTTCTTGTGGAATTGGCAAAGGGATATTTGGAAGCCCATAGAGGGCTATGGTGAAAAAGGAAATATCTTCCGTTCAAAACTGGAAAGAAGCTTTCTGAGAAACTGCTCTGTGTTCTTTTAATTCATCTCACAGAGTTACATCTTTCCCTTCAAGAAGGCTTTCGCAAAGGCTGTTCTTGTGGAATTGGCAAAGGGATATTTGGAAGGCCACAGGGAGCTATGGTGATAAAGGAAATATCTTCCGTTCAAAACTGGAAAGAAGCTTTCTGAGAAACTTCTCAGTGTTTTGTTAATTCATCTCACAGAATTACATCTTTCCCTTCAGGAAGCCTTTCGCTAAGGCTGTTCTTGTGGAATTGGGAAAGGGATATTTGGAAGCCCATAGAAGGCTATGTTGAAAAAGGAAATATTTTCCGTTCAAAATTGGAAAGAAGCTTTCTGAGAAACTTCTCTGTGTTCTGTTAATTCATCTCACAGAGTTACATCTTTCCCTTCAAGAAGCCTTTCGCTAAGGCTGTTCTTGTGGAATTGGCAAAGGGATATTTGGAAGCCCTTAGAGGGCTATGGTGAAAAAGGAAATATCTTCCGTTCAAAACTGGAAAGAAGCTTTCTGAGAAACTGCTCTGTGTTCTGTTAATTCATCTCACAGAGTTACATCTTTCCCTTCAGGAATCCTTTCGCTAAGGCTGTTCTTGTGTAATTGGCAAAGGGATATTTAGAAGCCCATAGAGGGCTATGGTGAAACAGGAAATACTTCCGTTCGAAACTGGAAAGAAGCTTTCTGAGAAACTGCTCTGTGTTCTGTTAATTCATCGCACAGAGTTACATCTTTCCCTTCAAGAAGCGTTTCGCTAAGGCTGTTCTTGTGGAATTGGCAAAGGGATATTTGGAAGCCCATAGAGGGCTATGGTGAAAAAGGAAATATCTTCCTTTCAAAACTGGAAAGAAGCTTTCTGAGAAACTGCTCTGTGTTCTGTTAATTCATCTCACAGAGTTACATCTTTCCCTTCAAGAAGCCTTTCGCTAAGGCTGTTCTTGTGGAATTGGCAAAGGGATATTTGGAAGCCCATAGAGGGCTATGGTGGAAAAATAAATATCTTCCGTTCAAAACTGGAAAGAAGCTTTCTGAGAAACTGCTCTGTGTTCTGTTAATTCATCTCACAGAGTTACATCTTTCCCTTCAAGAAGCCTTTCGCTAAGGCTGTTCTTGTGGAATTGGCAAAGGGATATTTGGAAGGCCACAGGGAGCTATGGTGAAAAAGGAAATATCTTCCGTTCAAAACTGGAAAGAAGCTTTCTGAGAAACTTAGCTGTGTTTTGCTAATTCATCTCACAGAGTTACATCTTTCCCTTCAGGAAGCCTTCCGCTAAGGCTGTTCTTGTGGAATTGGGAAAGGGATATTTGGAAGCCCATAGAAGGCTATGTTGAAAAAGGAAATATCTTCCGTTCAAAACTGGAAAGAAGCTTTCTGAGAAACTGCTCTGTGTTCTTTTAATTCATCTCACAGAGTTACATCTTTCCCTTCAAGAAGCCTTTCTCTAAGGCTGTTCTTGTGGAATTGGCAAAGGGATATTTGGAAGGCCACAGAGAGCTATGGTGAAAAAGGAAATATCTTCCGTTCAAAACTGGAAAGAAGCTTTCAGAGAAACTGCTCTGTGTTCTGTTAATTCATCTCACAGAGTTACATCTTTCCCTTCAAGGAGCCTTTCGCTAAGGCTGTTCTTGTGGAATTGGGAAAGGGATATTTGGAAGCCCATAGAAGGCTATGTTGAAAAAGGAAATATTTTCCGTTCAAAATTGGAAAGAAGCTTTCTGAGAAACTGCTCTGTGTTCTGTTAATTCATCTCACAGAGTTACATCTTTCCCTTCAAGAAGCCTTTCGCTAAGACTGTTCCTGTGGAATTGGCAAGGGATATTTGGAAGCCCTTAGAGGGCTACGGTGAAAAAGGAAACATCTTCCGTTCAAAACTGGAAAGAAGCTTTCTGAGGAACTGCTCTGTGTTCTGTTAATTCTTCTCGCAGAGTTACATCTTTCCCTCTAAGGCTGTTTTTGTGGAATTGGCAAAGGGATATTTGGAAGCCCATAGAGGTCTATGGTGAAAAATGAAATATCTTCCGTTCAAAACTGGAGAGAGCTTTCTGAGAAACTGCTGTGTGTTCTTTTAATTCATCTCACAGAGTTACATCTTTCCCTTCAAGAAACCTTTCGCTAAGGCTGTTCTTGTGGATTTGACAAAGGGATATTTGGAGGCCATAGAGGGCTATGGTGAAACAGGAAATACTTCCGTTCGAAACGGTAAAGAAGCTTTCTGAGAAACTGCTCTGTGTTCTGTTAATTCATCTCACAGAGTTACATCTTTCCCGTCAAGAACCCTTTCGCTAAGGCTGTTCTTGTGGAATTGGCAAAGGGATATTTGGAAGCCCATAGAGGGCTATGGTGAAACAGGAAATATCTTTCGTTCAAAACTGGAAAGAAGCTTTCTGAGAAACTGCTCTATGTTCTGTAAATTCATCTCACAGAGTTACATCTTTCCCTTCAAGAAGCCTTTCGCTAAGGCTGTTCTTGTGGAATTGGTAAAGGGATATTTTGAAGCCCATAGAGGGCTATGGTGAAACAGGAAATACTTCCGTTCAAAGCTGGAAAGAAGCTTTCTGAGAAACTGCTCTGTGTTCTGTTAATTCATCTCACAGAGTTACATATTTCCCTTCAAGAAGCCTTTCGCTAAGGCCGTTCTTGTGGAATTGGCAAAGGGATATTTGGAAGCCCATAGAGGGCTATGGTGAAAAAGGAAATATCTTCCGTTCAAAACTGGAAAGAAGCTTTCTGAGAAACTGCTCTGTGTTCTTTTAATTCATCTCACAGAGTTACATCTTTCCCTTCAAGAAGCCTTTCTCTAAGGCTGTTCTTGTGGAATTGGCAAAGGGATATTTGGAAGGCCACAGAGAGCTATGGTGAAAAAGGAAATATCTTCCATTCAAAATTGGAAAGAAGCTTTCAGAGAAACTGCTCTGTGTTCTGTTAATTCATCTCACAGAGTTGCATCTTTCCCTTCAAGGAGCCTTTCGCTAAGGCTGTTCTTGTGGAATTGGCAAAGGGATATTTGGAAGCCCATAGAGGGCTATGGTGAAAAAGGAAATATCTTCCGTTCAAAACTGGAAAGAAGCTTTCTGAGAAACTGCTCTGTGTTCTTTTAATTCATCTCACAGAGTTACATCTTTCCCTTCAAGAAGGCTTTCGCAAAGGCTGTTCTTGTGGAATTGGCAAAGGGATATTTGGAAGGCCACAGGGAGCTATGGTGATAAAGGGAATATCTTCCGTTCAAAACTGGAAAGAAGCTTTCTGAGAAACTTCTCAGTGTTTTGTTAATTCATCTCACAGAATTACATCTTTCCCTTCAGGAAGCCTTTCGCTAAGGCTGTTCTTGTGGAATTGGGAAAGGGATATTTGGAAGCCCATAGAAGGCTATGTTGAAAAAGGAAATATTTTCCGTTCAAAATTGGAAAGAAGCTTTCTGAGAAACTTCTCTGTGTTCTGTTAATTCATCTCACAGAGTTACATCTTTCCCTTCAAGAAGCCTTTCGCTAAGGCTGTTCTTGTGGAATTGGCAAAGGGATATTTGGAAGCCCTTAGAGGGCTATGGTGAAAAAGGAAATATCTTCCGTTCAAAACTGGAAAGAAGCTTTCTGAGAAACTGCTCTGTGTTCTGTTAATTCATCTCACAGAGTTACATCTTTCCCTTCAGGAATCCTTTCGCTAAGGCTGTTCTTGTGTAATTGGCAAAGGGATATTTAGAAGCCCATAGAGGGCTATGGTGAAACAGGAAATACTTCCGTTCGAAACTGGAAAGAAGCTTTCTGAGAAACTGCTCTGTGTTCTGTTAATTCATCGCACAGAGTTACATCTTTCCCTTCAAGAAGCGTTTCGCTAAGGCTGTTCTTGTGGAATTGGCAAAGGGATATTTGGAAGCCCATAGAGGGCTATGGTGAAAAAGGAAATATCTTCCTTTCAAAACTGGAAAGAAGCTTTCTGAGAAACTGCTCTGTGTTCTGTTAATTCATCTCACAGAGTTACATCTTTCCCTTCAAGAAGCCTTTCGCTAAGGCTGTTCTTGTGGAATTGGCAAAGGGATATTTGGAAGCCCATAGAGGGCTATGGTGGAAAAATAAATATCTTCCGTTCAAAACTGGAAAGAAGCTTTCTGAGAAACTGCTCTGTGTTCTGTTAATTCATCTCACAGAGTTACATCTTTCCCTTCAAGAAGCCTTTCGCTAAGGCTGTTCTTGTGGAATTGGCAAAGGGATATTTGGAAGGCCACAGGGAGCTATGGTGAAAAAGGAAATATCTTCCGTTCAAAACTGGAAAGAAGCTTTCTGAGAAACTTAGCTGTGTTTTGCTAATTCATCTCACAGAGTTACATCTTTCCCTTCAGGAAGCCTTCCGCTAAGGCTGTTCTTGTGGAATTGGGAAAGGGATATTTGGAAGCCCATAGAAGGCTATGTTGAAAAAGGAAATATCTTCCGTTCAAAACTGGAAAGAAGCTTTCTGAGAAACTGCTCTGTGTTCTTTTAATTCATCTCACAGAGTTACATCTTTCCCTTCAAGAAGCCTTTCTCTAAGGCTGTTCTTGTGGAATTGGCAAAGGGATATTTGGAAGGCCACAGAGAGCTATGGTGAAAAAGGAAATATCTTCCGTTCAAAACTGGAAAGAAGCTTTCAGAGAAACTGCTCTGTGTTCTGTTAATTCATCTCACAGAGTTACATCTTTCCCTTCAAGGAGCCTTTCGCTAAGGCTGTTCTTGTGGAATTGGGAAAGGGATATTTGGAAGCCCATAGAAGGCTATGTTGAAAAAGGAAATATTTTCCGTTCAAAATTGGAAAGAAGCTTTCTGAGAAACTGCTCTGTGTTCTGTTAATTCATCTCACAGAGTTACATCTTTCCCTTCAAGAAGCCTTTCGCTAAGGCTGTTCTTGTGGAATTGGCAAAGGGATATTTGGAAGCCCTTAGAGGGCTATGGTGAAAAAGGAAATATCTTCCGTTCAAAACTGGAAAGAAGCTTTCTGAGAAACTGCTCTGTGTTCTGTTAATTCATCTCACAGAGTTACATCTTTCCCTTCAGGAATCCTTTCGCTAAGGCTGTTCTTGTGTAATTGGCAAAGGGATATTTAGAAGCCCATAGAGGGCTATGGTGAAACAGGAAATACTTCCGTTCGAAACTGGAAAGAAGCTTTCTGAGAAACTGCTCTGTGTTCTGTTAATTCATCGCACAGAGTTACATCTTTCCCTTCAAGAAGCGTTTCGCTAAGGCTGTTCTTGTGGAATTGGCAAAGGGATATTTGGAAGCCCATAGAGGGCTATGGTGAAAAAGGAAATATCTTCCTTTCAAAACTGGAAAGAAGCTTTCTGAGAAACTGCTCTGTGTTCTGTTAATTCATCTCACAGAGTTACATCTTTCCCTTCAAGAAGCCTTTCGCTAAGGCTGTTCTTGTGGAATTGGCAAAGGGATATTTGGAAGCCCATAGAGGGCTATGGTGGAAAAATAAATATCTTCCGTTCAAAACTGGAAAGAAGCTTTCTGAGAAACTGCTCTGTGTTCTGTTAATTCATCTCACAGAGTTACATCTTTCCCTTCAAGAAGCCTTTCGCTAAGGCTGTTCTTGTGGAATTGGCAAAGGGATATTTGGAAGCCCATAGAGGGCTATGGTGAAACAGGAAATATCTTCCGTTCAAAACTGGAAAGAAGCTTTCAGAGAAACTGCTCTGTGTTCTGTTAATTCATCTCACAGAGTTACATCTTTCCCTTCAAGAAGCCTTTCGCTAAGGCTGTTCTTGTGGAATTGGCAAAGGGATATTTGGAAGGCCACAGGGAGCTATGGTGAAAAAGGAAATATCTTCCGTTCAAAACTGGAAAGAAGCTTTCTGAGAAACTTAGCTGTGTTTTGTTAATTCATCTCACAGAGTTACATCTTTCCCTTCAGGAAGCCTTTCGCTAAGGCTGTTCTTGTGGAATTGGGAAAGGGATATTTGGAAGCCCATAGAAGGCTATGTTGAAAAAGGAAATATCTTCCGTTCAAAACTGGAAAGAAGCTTTCTGAGAAACTGCTCTGTGTTCTGTTAATTCATCTCACAGAGTTACATCTTTCCCTTCAAGAAGCCTTTCGCTAAGGCTGTTCTTGTGGAATTGGCAAAGGGATATTTGGAATCCCTTAGAGGGCTATGGTGAAAAAGGAAACATCTTCCGTTCTAAACTGGAAAGAAGCTTTCTGAGAAACTGCTCTGTGTTCTGTTAATTCATCTCACAGAGTTACATCTTTCCCTTCAGGAATCCTTTCGCTAAGGCTGTTCTTGTGTAATTGGCAAAGGGATATTTGGAAGCCCATAGAGGTCTGTGGTGAAAAAGGAAATATCTTCCGTTCAAAACTGGAAAGAAGCTTTCTGAGAAACTGCTGTGTGTTCTCTTAATTCATCTCACAAACTTACATCTTTCCCTTCAAGAAACCTTTCGCTAAGGCTGTTCTTGTGGAATTGGCAAAGGGATATTTGGAAGCCCATAGAGGGCTATGGTGAAACAGGAAATACTTCCGTTCAAAGCTGGAAAGAAGCTTTCTGAGAAACTGCTCTGTGTTCTGTTAATTCATCTCACAGAGTTACATCTTTCCCTTCAAGAAGCCTTTCGCTAAGGCTGTTCTTGTGGAATTGGCAAAGGGATATTTGGAAGCCCATAGAGGGCTATGGTGAAAAAGGAAATATCTTCCGTTCAAAACTGGAAAGAAGCTTTCTGAGAAACTGCTCTGTGTTCTTTTAATTCATCTCACAGAGTTACATCTTTCCCTTCAAGAAGCCTTTCTCTAAGGCTGTTCTTGTGGAATTGGCAAAGGGATATTTGGAAGGCCACAGAGAGCTATGGTGAAAAAGGAAATATCTTCCGTTCAAAACTGGAAAGAAGCTTTCAGAGAAACTGCTCTGTGTTCTGTTAATTCATCTCACAGAGTTACATCTTTCCCTTCAAGGAGCCTTTCGCTAAGGCTGTTCTTGTGGAATTGGCAAAGGGATATTTGGAAGCCCTTAGAGGGCTATGGTGAAAAAGGAAATATCTTCCGTTCAAAACTGGAAAGAAGCTTTCTAAGAAACTGCTCTGTGTTCTTATAATTCATCTTACAGAGTTACATCTTTCCCTTCAAGAAGGCTTTCGCAAAGGCTGTTCTTGTGGAATTGGCAAAGGGATATTTGGAAGGCCACAGGGAGCTATGGTGAAAAAGGAAACATCTTCCGTTCAAAACTGGAAAGAAGCTTTCTGAGAAACTTCTCCGTGTTTTGTTAATTCATCTCACAGAATTACATCTTTCCCTTCAGGAAGCCTTTCGCTAAGGCTGTTCTTGTGGTATTGGGAAAGGGATATTTGGAAGCCCATAGAAGGCTACGTTGAAAAAGTAAATATCTTCCGTTCAAAACTGGAAAGAAGCTTTCTGAGAAACTTCTCTGTGTTCTGTTAATTCATCTCACAGAGTTACATCTTTCCCTTCAAGAAGCCTTTCGCTAAGGCTGTTCTTGTGGAATTGGCAAAGGGATATTTGGAAGATCTTGTAAGGCTATGTTGAAAAAGGAAATATCTTCCGTTCAAAACTGGAAAGAAGCTTTCTGAGGAACTGCTCTGTGTTCTGTTAATTCATCTCACAGAGTTACATCTTTCCCTTCAAGAAGCCTTTCGCTAAGGCTGTTCTTGTGGAATTGGCAAAGGGATATTTGGAAGCCCTTAGAGGGCTATGGTGAAAAAGGAAATATCTTCCGTTCAAAACTGGAAAGAAGCTTTCTGAGAAACTGCTCTGTGTTCTGTTAATTCATCTCACAGAGTTACATCTTTCCCTTCAGGAATCCTTTCGCTAAGGCTGTTCTTGTGTAATTGGCAAAGGGATATTTAGAAGCCCATAGAGGGCTATGGTGAAACAGGAAATACTTCCGTTCGAAACTGGAAAGAAGCTTTCTGAGAAACTGCTCTGTGTTCTGTTAATTCATCGCACAGAGTTACATCTTTCCCTTCAAGAAGCGTTTCGCTAAGGCTGTTCTTGTGGAATTGGCAAAGGGATATTTGGAAGCCCATAGAGGGCTATGGTGAAAAAGGAAATATCTTCCTTTCAAAACTGGAAAGAAGCTTTCTGAGAAACTGCTCTGTGTTCTGTTAATTCATCTCACAGAGTTACATCTTTCCCTTCAAGAAGCCTTTCGCTAAGGCTGTTCTTGTGGAATTGGCAAAGGGATATTTGGAAGCCCATAGAGGGCTATGGTGGAAAAATAAATATCTTCCGTTCAAAACTGGAAAGAAGCTTTCTGAGAAACTGCTCTGTGTTCTGTTAATTCATCTCACAGAGTTACATCTTTCCCTTCAAGAAGCCTTTCGCTAAGGCTGTTCTTGTGGAATTGGCAAAGGGATATTTGGAAGCCCATAGAGGGCTATGGTGAAACAGGAAATATCTTCCGTTCAAAACTGGAAAGAAGCTTTCAGAGAAACTGCTCTGTGTTCTGTTAATTCATCTCACAGAGTTACATCTTTCCCTTCAAGAAGCCTTTCGCTAAGGCTGTTCTTGTGGAATTGGCAAAGGGATATTTGGAAGGCCACAGGGAGCTATGGTGAAAAAGGAAATATCTTCCGTTCAAAACTGGAAAGAAGCTTTCTGAGAAACTTAGCTGTGTTTTGTTAATTCATCTCACAGAGTTACATCTTTCCCTTCAGGAAGCCTTTCGCTAAGGCTGTTCTTGTGGAATTGGGAAAGGGATATTTGGAAGCCCATAGAAGGCTATGTTGAAAAAGGAAATATCTTCCGTTCAAAACTGGAAAGAAGCTTTCTGAGAAACTGCTCTGTGTTCTGTTAATTCATCTCACAGAGTTACATCTTTCCCTTCAAGAAGCCTTTCGCTAAGGCTGTTCTTGTGGAATTGGCAAAGGGATATTTGGAATCCCTTAGAGGGCTATGGTGAAAAAGGAAACATCTTCCGTTCTAAACTGGAAAGAAGCTTTCTGAGAAACTGCTCTGTGTTCTGTTAATTCATCTCACAGAGTTACATCTTTCCCTTCAGGAATCCTTTCGCTAAGGCTGTTCTTGTGTAATTGGCAAAGGGATATTTGGAAGCCCATAGAGGTCTGTGGTGAAAAAGGAAATATCTTCCGTTCAAAACTGGAAAGAAGCTTTCTGAGAAACTGCTGTGTGTTCTCTTAATTCATCTCACAAACTTACATCTTTCCCTTCAAGAAACCTTTCGCTAAGGCTGTTCTTGTGGAATTGGCAAAGGGATATTTGGAAGCCCATAGAGGGCTATGGTGAAACAGGAAATACTTCCGTTCAAAGCTGGAAAGAAGCTTTCTGAGAAACTGCTCTGTGTTCTGTTAATTCATCTCACAGAGTTACATCTTTCCCTTCAAGAAGCCTTTCGCTAAGGCTGTTCTTGTGGAATTGGCAAAGGGATATTTGGAAGCCCATAGAGGGCTATGGTGAAAAAGGAAATATCTTCCGTTCAAAACTGGAAAGAAGCTTTCTGAGAAACTGCTCTGTGTTCTTTTAATTCATCTCACAGAGTTACATCTTTCCCTTCAAGAAGCCTTTCTCTAAGGCTGTTCTTGTGGAATTGGCAAAGGGATATTTGGAAGGCCACAGAGAGCTATGGTGAAAAAGGAAATATCTTCCGTTCAAAACTGGAAAGAAGCCTTCAGAGAAACTGCTCTGTGTTCTGTTAATTCATCTCACAGAGTTACATCTTTCCCTTCAAGGAGCCTTTCGCTAAGGCTGTTCTTGTGGAATTGGCAAAGGGATATTTGGAAGCCCTTAGAGGGCTATGGTGAAAAAGGAAATATCTTCCGTTCAAAACTGGAAAGAAGCTTTCTAAGAAACTGCTCTGTGTTCTTATAATTCATCTTACAGAGTTACATCTTTCCCTTCAAGAAGGCTTTCGCAAAGGCTGTTCTTGTGGAATTGGCAAAGGGATATTTGGAAGGCCACAGGGAGCTATGGTGAAAAAGGAAACATCTTCCGTTCAAAACTGGAAAGAAGCTTTCTGAGAAACTTCTCAGTGTTTTGTTAATTCATCTCACAGAATTACATCTTTCCCTTCAGGAAGCCTTTCGCTAAGGCTGTTCTTGTGGTATTGGGAAAGGGATATTTGGAAGCCCATAGAAGGCTACGTTGAAAAAGTAAATATCTTCCGTTCAAAACTGGAAAGAAGCTTTCTGAGAAACTGCTCTGTGTTCTGTTAATTCATCTCACAGAGTTACATCTTTCCCTTCAAGAAGCCTTTCGCTAAGGCTGTTCTTGTGGAATTGGCAAAGGGATATTTGGAAGATCTTGGAAGGCTATGTTGAAAAAGGAAATATCTTCCGTTCAAAACTGGAAAGAAGCTTTCTGAGGAACTGCTCTGTGTTCTGTTAATTCATCTCACAGAGTTACATCTTTCCCTTCAAGAAGCCTTTCGCTAAGGCTGTTCTTGTGGAATTGGCAAAGAGATATTTGGAAGCCCATAGAGGGCTATGGTGAAAAAGGAAATATCTTCCGTTCAAAACTGGAAAGAAGCTTTCTGAGAAATTGCTCTGTGTTTTCTTATTTCATCTCACAGAGTTACATCTTTCCCTTCAAGAAGCCTTTCGCTAAGGCTGTTCTTGTGGAATTGGCAGAGGGATATTTGGAAGCCCATAGAGGGCTATGGTGAAAAAGGAAATATCTTCCGTTCAAAACTGGAAAGAAGCTTTCTGAGAAACTGCTCTGTGTTCTGTTAATTCATCTCACAGAGTTACATATTTCCCTTCAAGAAACCTTTCGCTAAAGCTGTTCTTGTGGAATTGGCAAAGGGATATTTGGAAGCCCATAGAGGGCTATGGTGAAAAAGGAAATATCTTCCGTTCAAAACTGGAAAGAAGCTTTCTGAGAAAGTGCTCTGTGTTCTGTTAATTCATCTCAAAGAGTTACATCTTTCCGTTCAAGAAGCCTTACGCTAAGGCTGTTCTTGTGGAATTGGCAAAGGGATATTTGGAAGCCCATAGAGGGCTATGGTGGAAAAGGAAATATCTTCCGCTCAAAACTGGAAAGAAGCTTTCTGAGAAACTGCTCTGTGTTCTGTTAATTCTTCTCGCAGAGTTACATCTTTCCCTTCAAGAAGACTTTCGCTAAGGCTGTTCTTGTGGAATTGGTAAAGGGATATTTGGAAGCCCATAGAGGGCTACGGTGAAACTGGAAATACTTCCGTTCAAAACAGGAAAGAAGCTTTCTGAGAAACTGCTCTGTGTTCTCTTAATTCATCTCACAGAGTTACATCTTTCCCTTCAAGAAGCCTTTCGCTAAGACTGTTCCTGTGGAATTGGCAAGGGATATTTGGAAGCCCATAGAGGGCTACGGTGAAAAAGGAAACATCTTCCGTTCAAAACTGGAAAGAAGCTTTCTGAGGAACTGCTCTGTGTTCTGTTAATTCTTCTCGCAGAGTTACATCTTTCCCTTCAAGAAGCCTTTCGCTAAGGCTGTTTTTGTGGAATTGGCAAAGGGATATTTGGAAGCCCATAGAGGTCTATGGTGAAAAATGAAATATCTTCCGTTCAAAACTGGAGAGAAGCTTTCTGAGAAACTGCTGTGTGTTCTTTTAATTCATCTCACAGAGTTACATCTTTCCCTTCAAGAAACCTTTCGCTAAGGCTGTTCTTGTGGATTTGACAAAGGGATATTTGGAGGCCATAGAGGGCTATGGTGAAACAGGAAATACTTCCGTTCGAAACGGTAAAGAAGCTTTCTGAGAAACTGCTCTGTGTTCTGTTAATTCATCTCACAGAGTTACATCTTTCCCGTCAAGAACCCTTTCGCTAAGGCTGTTCTTGTGGAATAGGCAAAGGGATATTTGGAAGCCCATAGAGGGCTATGGTGAAACAGGAAATATCTTCCGTTCAAAACTGGAAAGAAGCTTTCTGAGAAACTGCTCTATGTTCTGTAAATTCATCTCACAGAGTTACATCTTTCCCTTCAAGAAGCCTTTCGCTAAGGCTGTTCTTGTGGAATTGGTAAAGGGATATTTTGAAGCCCATAGAGGGCTATGGTGAAACAGGAAATATCTTCCGTTCAAAGCTGGAAAGAAGCTTTCTGAGAAACTGCTCTGTGTTCTGTTAATTCATCTCACAGAGTTACATCTTTCCCTTCAAGAAGCCTTTCGCTAAGGCTGTTCTTGTGGAATTGGCAAAGGGATATTTGGAAGCCCATAGAGGGCTATGGTGAAAAAGGAAATATCTTCCGTTCAAAACTGGAAAGAAGCTTTCTGAGAAACTGCTCTGTGTTCTTTTAATTCATCTCACAGAGTTACATCTTTCCCTTCAAGAAGCCTTTCTCTAAGGCTGTTCTTCTGGAATTGGCAAAGTTATATTTGGAAGGCCACAGAGAGCTATGGTGAAAAAGGAAATATCTTCCATTCAAAACTGGAAAGAAGCTTTCAGAGAAACTGCTCTGTGTTCTGTTAATTCATCTCACAGAGTTGCATCTTTCCCTTCAAGGAGCCTTTCGCTAAGGCTGTTCTTGTGGAATTGGCAAAGGGATATTTGGAAGCCCATAGAGGGCTATGGTGAAAAAGGAAATAACTTCCGTTCAAAACTGGAAAGAAGCTTTCTGAGAAACTGCTCTGTGTTCTTTTAACTCATCTCACAGAGTTACATCTTTCCCTTCAAGAAGGCTTTCGCAAAGGCTGTTCTTGTGGAATTGGCAAAGGGATATTTGGAAGGCCACAGGGAGCTATGGTGAAAAAGGAAATATCTTCCGTTCAAAACTGGAAAGAAGCTTTCTGAGAAACTTCTCAGTGTTTTGTTAATTCATCTCACAGAATTACATCTTTCCCTTCAGGAAGCCTTTCGCTAAGGCTGTTCTTGTGGAATTGGGAAAGGGATATTTGGAAGCCCATAGAAGGCTATGTTGAAAAAGGAAATATTTTCCGTTCAAAATTGGAAAGAAGCTTTCTGAGAAACTGCTCTGTGTTCTGTTAATTCGTCTCACAGAGTTACATCTTTCCCTTCAAGAAGCCTTTCGCTAAGGCTGTTCTTCTGGAATTGGCAAAGGGATATTTGGAAGCCCTTAGAGGGCTATGGTGAAAAAGGAAATATCTTCCGTTCAAAACTGGAAAGAAGCTTTCTGAGAAACTGCTCTGTGTTCTGTTAATTCATCGCACAGAGTTACATCTTTCCCTTCAAGAAGCGTTTCGCTAAGGCTGTTCTTGTGGAATTGGCAAAGGGATATTTGGAAGCCCATAGAGGGCTATGGTGAAAAAGGAAATATCTTCCTTTCAAAACTGGAAAGAAGCTTTCTGAGAAACTGCTCTGTGTTCTGTTAATTCATCTCACAGAGTTACATCTTTCCCTTCAAGAAGCCTTTCGCTAAGGCTGTTCTTGTGGAATTGGCAAAGGGATATTTGGAAGCCCATAGAGGGCTATGGTGGAAAAATAAATATCTTCCGTTCAAAACTGGAAAGAAGCTTTCTGAGAAACTGCTCTGTGTTCTGTTAATTCATCTCACAGAGTTACATCTTTCCCTTCAAGAAGCCTTTCGCTAAGGCTGTTCTTGTGGAATTGGCAAAGGGATATTTGGAAGCCCATAGAGTGCTATGGTGAAACAGGAAATATCTTCCGTTCAAAACTGGAAAGAAGCTTTCAGAGAAACTGCTCTGTGTTCTGTTAATTCATCTCACAGAGTTACATCTTTCCCTTCAAGAAGCCTTTCGCTAAGGCTGTTCTTGTGGAATTGGCAAAGGGATATTTGGAAGGCCACAGGGAGCTATGGTGAAAAAGGAAATATCTTCCGTTCAAAACTGGAAAGAAGCTTTCTGAGAAACTTAGCTGTGTTTTGTTAATTCATCTCACAGAGTTACATCTTTCCCTTCAGGAAGCCTTCCGCTAAGGCTGTTCTTGTGGAATTGGGAAAGGGATATTTGGAAGCCCATAGAAGGCTATGATGAAAAAGGAAATATCTTCCGTTCAAAACTGCAAAGAAGCTTTCTGAGAAACTGCTCTGTGTTCTGTTAATTAATCTCACAGAGTTACATCTTTCCCTTCAAGAAACCTTTCGCTAAGGCTGTTCTTGTGGAATTGGCAAAGGGATATTTGGAATCCCTTAGAGGGCTATGGTGAAAAAGGAAATATCTTCCGTTCAAAACTGGAAAGAAGCTTTCTGAGAAACTGCTCTGTGTTCTGTTAATTCATCTCACAGAGTTACATCTTTCCCTTCAGGAATCCTTTCGCTAAGGCTGTTCTTGTGGAATTGGCAAAGGGATATTTGGAAGCCCATAGAGGGCTATGGTGAAACAGGAAATACTTCCGTTCAAAGCTGGAAAGAAGCTTTCTGAGAAACTGCTCTGTGTTCTGTTAATTCATTCTCACAGAGTTACATCTTTCCCTTCAAGAAGCCTTTCGCTAAGGCTGTTCTTGTGGAATTGGCAAAGGGATATTTGGAAGCCCATAGAGGGCTATGGTGAAAAAGGAAATATCTTCCGTTCAAAACTGGAAAGAAGCTTTCTGAGAAACTGCTCTGTGTTCTTTTAATTCATCTCACAGAGTTACATCTTTCCCTTCAAGAAGCCTTTCTCTAAGGCTGTTCCTGTGGAATTGGCAAAGGGATATTTGGAAGGCCACAGAGAGCTATGGTGAAAAAGGAAATATCTTCCGTTCAAAACTGGAAAGAAGCTTTCAGAGAAACTGCTCTGTGTTCTGTTAATTCATCTCACAGAGTTGCATCTTTCCCTTCAAGGAGCCTTTCGCTAAGGCTGTTCTTGTGGAATTGGCAAAGGGATATTTGGAAGCCCATAGAGGGCTATGGTGAAAAAGGAAATAACTTCCGTTCAAAACTGGAAAGAAGCTTTCTGAGAAACTGCTCTGTGTTCTTTTAATTCATCTCACAGAGTTACATCTTTCCCTTCAAGAAGGCTTTCGCAAAGGCTGTTCTTGTGGAATTGGCAAAGGGATATTTGGAAGGCCACAGGGAGCTATGGTGAAAAAGGATATATCTTCCGTTCAAAACTGGAAAGAAGCTTTCTGAGAAACTTCTCAGTGTTTTGTTAATTCATCTCACAGAATTACATCTTTCCCTTCAGGAAGCCTTTCGCTAAGGCTGTTCTTGTGGAATTGGGAAAGGGATATTTGGAAGCCCATAGAAGGCTTTGTTGAAAAAGGAAATATTTTCCGTTCAAAATTGGAAAGAAGCTTTCTGAGAAACTGCTCTGTGTTCTGTTAATTCAACTCACAGAGTTACATCTTTCCCTTCAAGAAGCCTTTCGCTAAGGCTGTTCTTGTGGAATTGGCAAAGGGATATTTGGAAGCCCTTAGAGGGCTATGGTGAAAAAGGAAATATCTTCCGTTCAAAACTGGAAAGAAGCTTTCTGAGAAACTGCTCTGTGTTCTGTTAATTCATCGCACAGAGTTACATCTTTCCCTTCAAGAAGCGTTTCGCTAAGGCTGTTCTTGTGGAATTGGCAAAGGGATATTTGGAAGCCCATAGAGGGCTATGGTGAAAAAGGAAATATCTTCCTTTCAAAACTGGAAAGAAGCTTTCTGAGAAACTGCTCTGTGTTCTGTTAATTCATCTCACAGAGTTACATCTTTCCCTTCAAGAAGCCTTTCGCTAAGGCTGTTCTTGTGGAATTGGCAAAGGGATATTTGGAAGCCCATAGAGGGCTATGGTGGAAAAATAAATATCTTCCGTTCAAAACTGGAAAGAAGCTTTCTGAGAAACTGCTCTGTGTTCTGTTAATTCATCTCACAGAGTTACATCTTTCCCTTCAAGAAGCCTTTCGCTAAGGCTGTTCTTGTGGAATTGGCAAAGGGATATTTGGAAGCCCATAGAGTGCTATGGTGAAACAGGAAATATCTTCCGTTCAAAACTGGAAAGAAGCTTTCAGAGAAACTGCTCTGTGTTCTGTTAATTCATCTCACAGAGTTACATCTTTCCCTTCAAGAAGCCTTTCGCTAAGGCTGTTCTTGTGGAATTGGCAAAGGGATATTTGGAAGGCCACAGGGAGCTATGGTGAAAAAGGAAATATCTTCCGTTCAAAACTGGAAAGAAGCTTTCTGAGAAACTTAGCTGTGTTTTGTTAATTCATCTCACAGAGTTACATCTTTCCCTTCAGGAAGCCTTCCGCTAAGGCTGTTCTTGTGGAATTGGGAAAGGGATATTTGGAAGCCCATAGAAGGCTATGTTGAAAAAGGAAATATCTTCCGTTCAAAACTGCAAAGAAGCTTTCTGAGAAACTGCTCTGTGTTCTGTTAATTAATCTCACAGAGTTACATCTTTCCCTTCAAGAAACCTTTCGCTAAGGCTGTTCTTGTGGAATTGGCAAAGGGATATTTGGAATCCCTTAGAGGGCTATGGTGAAAAAGGAAATATCTTCCGTTCAAAACTGGAAAGAAGCTTTCTGAGAAACTGCTCTGTGTTCTGTTAATTCATCTCACAGAGTTACATCTTTCCCTTCAGGAATCCTTTCGCTAAGGCTGTTCTTGTGTAATTGGCAAAGGGATATTTGGAAGCCCATAGAGGTCTGTGGTGAAAAAGGAAATATCTTCCGTTCAAAACTGGAAAGAAGCTTTCTGAGAAACTGCTGTGTGTTCTCTTAATTCATCTCACAAACTTACATCTTTCCCTTCAAGAAGCCTTTCGCTAAGGCTGTTCTTGTGGAATTGGCAAAGGGATATTTGGAAGCCCATAGAGGGCTATGGTGAAACAGGAAATACTTCCGTTCAAAGCTGGAAAGAAGCTTTCTGAGAAACTGCTCTGTGTTCTGTTAATTCATTCTCACAGAGTTACATCTTTCCCTTCAAGAAGCCTTTCGCTAAGGCTGTTCTTGTGGAATTGGCAAAGGGATATTTGGAAGCCCATAGAGGGCTATGGTGAAAAAGGAAATATCTTCCGTTCAAAACTGGAAAGAAGCTTTCTGAGAAACTGCTCTGTGTTCTTTTAATTCATCTCACAGAGTTACATCTTTCCCTTCAAGAAGCCTTTCTCTAAGGCTGTTCCTGTGGAATTGGCAAAGGGATATTTGGAAGGCCACAGAGAGCTATGGTGAAAAAGGAAATATCTTCCGTTCAAAACTGGAAAGAAGCTTTCAGAGAAACTGCTCTGGTTCTGTTAATTCATCTCACAGAGTTACATCTTTCCCTTCAAGGAGCCTTTCGCTAAGGCTGTTCTTGTGGAATTGGCAAAGGGATATTTGGAAGCCCTTAGAGGGCTATGGTGAAAAAGGAAATATCTTCCGTTCAAAACTGGAAAGAAGCTTTCTAAGAAACTGCTCTGTGTTCTGTTAATTCATCTCACAGAGTTACATCTTTCCCTTCAAGAAGGCTTTCGCAAAGGCTGTTCTTGTGGAATTGGCAAAGATATATTTGGAAGGCCACAGGGAGCTATGGTGAAAAAGGAAATATCTTCCGTTCAAAACTGGAAAGAAGCTTTCTGAGAAACTTCTCAGTGTTTTGTTAATTCATCTCACAGAATTACATCTTTCCCTTCAGGAAGCCTTTCGCTAAGGCTGTTCTTGTGGTATTGGGAAAGGGATATTTGGAAGCCCATAGAAGGCTATGTTGAAAAAGTAAATATCTTCCTTTCAAAACTGGAAAGAAGCTTTCTGAGAAACTGCTCTGTGTTCTGTTAATTCATCTCACAGAGTTACATCTTTCCCTTCAAGAAGCCTTTCGCTAAGGCTGTTCTTGTGGAATTGGCAAAGGGATATTTGGAAGCCCTCAGAGGGCTATGGTGAAAAAGGAAATATCTTCCGTTCAAAACTGGAAAGAAGCTTTCTGAGAAACTACTCTGTGTTCTGTTAATTCATCTCACAGAGTTACATCTTTCCCTTCAGGAATCCTTTCGCTAAGGCTGTTCTTGTGTAATTGGCAAAGGGATATTTGGAAGCCCATAGAGGTCTGTGGTGAAAAAGGAAATATCTTCCGTTCAAAACTGGAAAGAAGCTTTCTGAGAAACTATTGTGTGTTCTCTTAATTCATCTCACAAACTTACATCTTTCCCTTCAAGAAGCCTTTCGCTAAGGCTGTTCTTGTGGAATTGTCAAAGGGATATTTGAAAGCCCATAGAGGGCTATGGTGAAACAGGAAATATCTTCCGTTCAAAACTGGAAAGAAGCTTTCTGAGAAACTGCTCTGTGTTCTGTTAATTCATCTCACAGAGTTACATCTTTCCCTTCAAGAAGCTTTTCGCTAAGGCTGTTCTTGTGGAATTGGCAAAGGGATATTTGGAAGGCCACAGAGATCTATGGTGAAAAAGGAAATATCTTCCGTTCAGAACTGGAAAGAAACTTTCTGAGAAACTTCTCTGTGTTCTGTTAATTCATCTCACAGAGTTACATCTTTCCCTTCAGGAAGCCTTTTGCTAAGGCTGTTCTTGTAGAATTGGCAATGGGATATTTGGAAGCCCTTAGAAGGCTATGTTGAAAAAGGAAATATCTTCCGTTCAAAACTGGAAAGAAGCTTTCTGAGGAACTGCTCTGTGTTCTGTTAATTCATCTCACAGAGTTACATCTTTCCCTTCAAGAAGCCTTTCTCTAAGGCTGTTCTTGTGGAATTGGCAAAGGGATATTTGGAAGCCCATAGAGGGCTATGGTGAAAAAGGAAATATCTTCCGTTCAAAACTGGAAAGAAGCTTTCTGAGAAACTGCTCTGTGTTCTGTTAATTCTTCTCACAGAGTTACATCTTTCCCTTCAAGAAGCCTTTCGCTAAGGCTGTTCTTGTGGAATTGGCACAGGGATATTTGGAAGCCCATAGACGGCTATGGTGAAAAAGGAAATATCTTCCGTTCAAAACTGGAAAGAAGCTTTCTGAGAAACTGCTCTGTGTTCTATTAATTCTTCTCGCAGAGTTACATCTTTCCCTTAAAGAATCCTTTCGCTAAGGCTGTTCTTGTTGAATTGGCACAGGGATATTTGGAAGCCCATAGACGGCTATGGTGAAAAAGGAAATATCTTCCGTTCAAAACTGGAAAGAAGCTTTCTGAGAAATTGCTCTGTGTTTTCTTATTTCATCTCACAAAGTTACATCTTTCCCTTCAAGAAGCCTTTCGCTAAGGCTGTTCTTGTGGAATTGGCAGAGGGATATTTGGAAGCCCATAGAATGCTATGGTGAAACAGGAAATATCTTCCGTTCAAAACTGGAAAGAATCTTTCTGAGAAACTGCTCTGTGTTCTGTTAATTCATCTCAGAGTGTTACATCTTTCCCTTGAAGAAGCTTTTCGCTAAGGCTGTTCTTGTGGAATTGGCAAAGGGATATTTGGAAGCCCATAGAAGGCTATGGTGAAAAAGGAAATATCTTCCGTTCAAAACTGGAAAGAAGCTTTCTGAGAAAGTGCTCTGTGTTCTGTTAATTCATCTCACAGAGTTACATCTTTGCCTTCAAGAAGCCTTTCGCTAAGGCTGTTCTTGTGGAATTGGCAAAGGGATATTTGGAAGCCCATAGAGGGCTATGGTGGAAAAGGAAATATCTTCCGTTCAAAACTGGAAAGAAGCTTTCTGAGAAACTGCTCTCTGTTCTGTTAATTCTTCTCGCAGAGTTACATCTTTCCCTTCAAGAAGCCTTTCGCTAAGGCTGTTTTTGTGGAATTGGCAAAGGGATATTTTGAAGCCCATAGAGGGCTATGGTGAAAAAGGAAATATCTTCCGTTCAAAACTGGAAAGAAGCTTTCTGAGAAACTGCTGTGTGTTCTTTTAATTCATCTCACAGAGTTACATCTTTCCCTTCAAGAAACCTTTCGCTAAGGCTGTTCTTTTGGAATTGACAAAGGGATATTTGGAAGCCCATAGAGGGCTATGGTGAAACAGGAAATACTTCCGTTCGAAACTGGAAAGAAGCTTTCTGAGAAACTGCTCTGTGTCCGGTTAATTCATCTCACAGAGTTACATCTTTCCCTTCAAGAAGCCTTTCGCTAAGGCTGTTCTTGTGGAATAGGCACAGGGATATTTGGAAGCCCATAGAGGGCTATGGTGAAACAGGAAATATCTTCCGTTCAAAAGTGGAAAGAAGCTTTCTGAGAAACTGCTCTGTGTTCTGTTAATTCATCTCACAGAGTTACATCTTTCCCTTCAAGAAGCCTTTCGCTAAGGCTGTTCTTGTGGAATTGGTAAAGGGATATTTGGTAGCCCATAGAGGGCTATGGTGAAATAGGAAATACTTCCGTTCAAAACTGGAAAGAGGCTTTCTGAGAAACTGCCCTGTGTTCTGTTAATTCATCTCACAGAGTTACATCTTTCCCTTCAAAAAGCCTTTCGCTAAGGCTGTTCTTGTGGAATTGGCAAAGGGATATTTGGAAGCCCATAGAGGGCTATGGTGAAACACTAAATATCTTCCGTTAAAAACTGGAAAGAATCTTTCAGAGAAACTAATCTGTGTTCTGTTAATTCATCTCACAGAGTTACATCTTTCCCTTCAAGAAGCCTTTCGCTAAGGCTGTTCTTGTGGAATTGGCAAAGGGATATTTGGAAGCCCATAGAGGGCTATTGTGAAAAAGGAAATATCTTCCGTTCAAAACTGGAAAGAAGCTTAATGAGAAAATGCTCTGTATTCTGTTAATTCATCTCACAGAGTTACATCTTTCCCTTCTAGAAGCTTTTCGCTAAGGCTGTTCTTGTGGAATTGGCAAAGGGATATTTGGAAGGCCACAGAGAGCTATGGTGAAAAAGGAAATATCTTCCGTTCAGAACTGGAAAGAAGCTTTCTGAGAAATTTCTCTGTGTTCTGTTAATTCATCTCACAGAGTTACATCTTTCCCTTCAAGGAGCCTTTCTCTAAGGCTGTTCTTGTGGAATTGGCAAAGGGATATTTTGAAGCCCGTAGAGGGCTATGGTGAAAAAGGAAATATCTTCCGTTCAAAACTGGAAAGAAGCTTTCTGAGAAACTGCTCTGTGTTCTGTTAATTCTTCTCGCAGAGTTACATCTTTCCCTTAAAGAAGCCTTTCGCTAAGGCTGTTCTTGTGGAATTGGCACAGGGATATTTGGAAGCCAATAGACGGCTATGGTGAAAATGTAAATATCTTCCGTTCAAAACTGGAAAGAAGCTTTCTGAGAAACTGCTCTGTGTTTTCTTAATTTATCTCACAAAGTTACATCTTTCCCTTCAAGAAGCCTTTCGCTAAGGCTGTTCTTGTGGAATTGGCAAAGGGATATTTGGAAGCCCATAGAGGGCTATGGTGAAACAGTGAATATCTTCCGTTCAAAACTGGAAAGAAGCTTTCTGAGAAACTGCTCCGTGTTCTGTTAATTCATCGCACAGAGTTACATCTTTCCCTTCAAGAAGCCTTTCGCTAAGGCTGTTCTTGTGGAATTGGCAAAGGGATATTTGGAAGCCCATAGAGGGCTATGGTGAAAAAGGAAATATCTTCCGTTCAAAACTGGAAAGAAGCTTTCTGAGAAACTGCTCTGTGTTTTGTTAATTCGTCTCACAGAGTTACATCTTTCCCTTCAGGAAGCCTTTCGCTAAGGCCGTTCTTGTGGAATTGGAAAGGGATATTTGGAAGCCCATAGAGGGCTATGGTGGAAAAGGAAATATCTTCCGTTCAAAACTGGAAAGAAGCTTTCTGAGAAACTGTTCTGTGTTCTCTTAATTCATCTCACAGAGTTACATCTTTCCCTTCAAGAAGCCTTCGCTAAGGCTGTTCTTGTGGAATTGGCAAAGGGATATTTGGAAGCCCATAGAGGGCTATGGTGAAACAGGAAATATCTTCCGTTCAAAACTGGAAAGAAGCTTTCAGAGAAACTGCTCTGTGTTCTGTTAATTCATCTCACAGAGTTACATCTTTCCCTTCAAGAAGCCTTTCGCTAAGGCTGTTCTTGTGGAATTTGCAAAGGGATATTTGGAAGCCCATAGAGGGCTATGGTGAAAAAGGAAATATCTTCCGTTCAAAACTGGAAAGAAGCTTTCTGAGAAACTGCTCTGTATTCTTTTAATTCATCTCACAGAGTTACATCTTTCCCTTCAAGAAGCCTTTCGGTAAGGCTGTTCTTGTGGAATTGGCAAAGGGATATGTGGAAGGCCACAGGGAGCTATGGTGAAAAAGGAAATATCTTCCGTTCAGAACTGGAAAGAAGCTTTCTGAGAAACTTCTCTGTGTTTTGTTAATTCATCTCACAGAGTTACATCTTTCCCTTCAGATAGCCTTTCGCTAAGGCTGTTCTTGTGGAATTGGGAAAGGGATATTTGGAATCCCATAGAAGGCTATGTTGAAAAAGGAAATATCTTCCGTTCAAAACTGGAAAGAAACTTTCTGAGAAACTGCTCTGTGTTCTGTTAATTCATCTCACAGAGTTACATCTTTCCCTTCAAGAAGCCTTTCGCTAAGGCTGTTCTTGTGGAATTGGCAAAGGGATATTTGGAAGCCCATAGAGGGCTATGGTGAAACAGGAAATATCTTCCGTTCAGAACTGGAGAGAAGCTTTCTGAGAAACTGCTCTGTGTTATGTTAATTCATCTCACAGAGTTACATCTTTCCCTTCAGGAATCCTTTCGCTAAGGCTGTTCTTGTGGAATTGGCAAAGGGAAATTTGGAAGCCCATAGAGGGCTATGGTGTAAAAGGAAATATCTTCCGTTCAAAACTGGAAAGAAGCTTTCTGAGAAACTGCTGTGTGTTCTCTTAATTCATCTCACAAACTTAGGTCTTTCCCTTCAAGAAGCCTTTCGCTAAGGCTGTTCTTGTGGAATTGGCAAAGGGATATTTGGAAGCCCTTAGAGGGCTACGGTGAAACTGGAAATACTTCCGTTCAAAACTGGAAAGAAGCTTTCTGAGAAACTGCTCTGCATTCTGTGAATTCATCTCACAGAGTTACATCTTTCCCTTCAAGAAGCCTTTCGCTAAGACTGTTCCTGTGGAATTGGCAAGGGATATTTGGAAGCCCATAGAGGGCTACGGTGAAAAAGGAAATATCTTCCGTTCAAAACTGGAAAGAAGCTTTCTGAGAAACTGCTCTGCGTTCTGTTAATTCATCTCACAGAGTTACATATTTCCCTTCAAGAAACCTTTCGCTAAAGCTGTTCTTGTGGAATTGGCAAAGGGATATTTGGAAGCCCATAGAGGGCTATGGTGAAAAAGGAAATATCTTCCGTTCAAAACTGGAAAGAAGCTTTCTGAGAAGCTGCTCTGTGTTCTGTTAATTCATCTCACAGAGTTACATCTTTCCCTTCAAGAAGCCTTACGCTAAGGCTGTTCTTGTGGAATTGGCAAAGGGATATTTGGAAGCCCATAGAGGGCTATGGTGAAACAGGAAATATCTTCCGTTCAAAACTGGAAAGAATCTTTCTGAGAAACTGCTCTGTGTTCTGTTAATTCATCTCACAGAGTTACATCTTTCCCTTCAAGAAGCCTTTCGCTAAGGCTGTTCTTGTGGAATTGGTAACGGGATATTTGGTAGCCCATAGAGGGCTATGGTGAAATAGGAAATACTTCCGTTCAAAACTGGAAAGAGGCTTTCTGAGAAACTGCTCTGTGTTCTGTTAATTCATCTCACAGAGTTACATCTTTCCCTTCAAAAAGCCTTTCGCTAAGGCTGTTCTTGTGGAATTGGCAAAGGGATATTTGGAAGCCCATAGAGGGCTATGGTGAAACACTAAATATCTTCCGGTAAAAACTGGAAAGAATCTTTCAGAGAAACTAATCTGTGTTCTGTTAATTCATCTCACAGAGTTACATCTTTCCCTTCAAGAAGCCTTTCGCTAAGGCTGTTCTTGTGGAATTTGCAAAGGGATATTTGGAAGCCCATAGAGGGCTATTGTGAAAAAGGAAATATCTTCCGTTCAAAACTGGAAAGAAGCTTTCTGAGAAAATGCTCTGTATTCTGTTAATTCATCTCACAGAGTTACATCTTTCCCTTCTAGAAGCTTTTCGCTAAGGCTGTTCTTGTGGAATTGGCAAAGGGATATTTGGAAGGCCACAGAGAGCTATGGTGAAAAAGGAAATATCTTCCGTTCAGAACTGGAAAGAAGCTTTCTGAGAAACTTCTCTGTGTTCTGTTAATTCATCTCACAGAGTTACATCTTTCCCTTCAAGGAGCCTTTCGCTAAGGCTGTTCTTGTGGAATTGGCAAAGGGATATTTTGAAGCCCGTAGAGGGCTATGGTGAAAAAGGAAATATCTTCCGTTCAAAACTGGAAAGAAGCTTTCTGAGAAACTGCTCTGTGTTCTGTTAATTCATCTCACAGAGTTACATCTTTCCCTTCAAGAAGCCTTTCGCTAAGGCTGTTCTTGTGGAATTGGCAAAGGGATATTTGGAAGCCCATAGAGGGCTATGGTGAAACAGTGAATATCTTCCGTTCAAAACTGGAAAGAAGCTTTCTGAGAAACTGCTCCGTGTTCTGTTAATTCATCGCACAGAGTTACATCTTTCCCTTCAAGAAGCCTTTCGCTAAGGCTGTTCTTGTGGAATTGGCAAAGGGATATTTGGAAGCCCATAGAGGGCTATGGTGAAAAAGGAAATATCTTCCGTTCAAAACTGGAAAGAAGCTTTCTGAGAAACTGCTCTGTGTTTTGTTAATTCATCTCACAGAGTTACATCTTTCCCTTCAGGAAGCCTTTCGCTAAGGCCGTTCTTGTGGAATTGGCAAAGGGATATTTGGAAGCCCATAGAGGGCTATGGTGGAAAAGGAAATATCTTCCGTTCAAAACTGGAAAGAAGCTTTCTGAGAAACTGCTCTGTGTTCTCTTAATTCATCTCACAGAGTTACATCTTTCCCTTCAAGAAGCCTTCGCTAAGGCTGTTCTTGTGGAATTGGCAAAGGGATATTTGGAAGCCCATAGAGGGCTATGGTGAAACAGGAAATATCTTCCGTTCAAAACTGGAAAGAAGCTTTCAGAGAAACTGCTCTGTGTTCTGTTAATTCATCTCACAGAGTTACATCTTTCCCTTCAAGAAGCCTTTCGCTAAGGCTGTTCTTGTGGAATTTGCAAAGGGATATTTGGAAGCCCATAGAGGGCTATGGTGAAAAAGGAAATATCTTCCGTTCAAAACTGGAAAGAAGCTTTCTGAGAAACTGCTCTGTATTCTTTTAATTCATCTCACAGAGTTACATCTTTCCCTTCAAGAAGCCTTTCGGTAAGGCTGTTCTTGTGGAATTGGCAAAGGGATATGTGGAAGGCCACAGGGAGCTATGGTGAAAAAGGAAATATCTTCCGTTCAGAACTGGAAAGAAGCTTTCTGAGAAACTTCTCTGTGTTTTGTTAATTCATCTCACAGAGTTACATCTTTCCCTTCAGGAAGCCTTTCGCTAAGGCTGTTCTTGTGGAATTGGGAAAGGGATATTTGGAATCCCATAGAAGGCTATGTTGAAAAAGGAAATATCTTCCGTTCAAAACTGGAAAGAAACTTTCTGAGAAACTGCTCTGTGTTCTGTTAATTCATCTCACAGAGTTACATCTTTCCCTTCAAGAAGCCTTTCGCTAAGGCTGTTCTTGTGGAATTGGCAAAGGGATATTTGGAAGCCCATAGAGGGCTATGGTGAAACAGGAAATATCTTCCGTTCAGAACTGGAGAGAAGCTTTCTGAGAAACTGCTCTGTGTTATGTTAATTCATCTCACAGAGTTACATCTTTCCCTTCAGGAATCCTTTCGCTAAGGCTGTTCTTGTGGAATTGGCAAAGGGAAATTTGGAAGCCCATAGAGGGCTATGGTGTAAAAGGAAATATCTTCCGTTCAAAACTGGAAAGAAGCTTTCTGAGAAACTGCTGTGTGTTCTCTTAATTCATCTCACAAACTTACGTCTTTCCCTTCAAGAAGCCTTTCGCTAAGGCTGTTCTTGTGGAATTGGCAAAGGGATATTTGGAAGCCCTTAGAGGGCTATGGTGAAACTGGAAATACTTCCGTTCAAAACTGGAAAGAAGCTTTCTGAGAAACTGCTCTGCATTCTGTGAATTCATCTCACAGAGTTACATCTTTCCCTTCAAGAAGCCTTTCGCTAAGACTGTTCCTGTGGAATTGGCAAGGGATATTTGGAAGCCCATAGAGGGCTACGGTGAAAAAGGAAATATCTTCCGTTCAAAACTGGAAAGAAGCTTTCTGAGAAACTGCTCTGCGTTCTGTTAATTCATCTCACAGAGTTACATATTTCCCTTCAAGAAACCTTTCGCTAAAGCTGTTCTTGTGGAATTGGCAAAGGGATATTTGGAAGCCCATAGAGGGCTATGGTGAAAAAGGAAATATCTTCCGTTCAAAACTGGAAAGAAGCTTTCTGAGAAGCTGCTCTGTGTTCTGTTAATTCATCTCACAGAGTTACATCTTTCCCTTCAAGAAGCCTTACGCTAAGGCTGTTCTTGTGGAATTGGCAAAGGGATATTTGGAAGCCCATAGAGGGCTATGGTGAAACAGGAAATATCTTCCGTTCAAAACTGGAAAGAATCTTTCTGAGAAACTGCTCTGTGTTCTCTTAATTCATCTCACAGAGTTACATCTTTCCCTTCAAGAAGCCTTTCGCTAAGGCTGTTCTTGTGGAATTTGCAAAGGGATATTTGGAAGCCCATAGAGGGCTATTGTGAAAAAGGAAATATCTTCCGTTCAAAACTGGAAAGAAGCTTTCTGAGAAAATGCTCTGTATTCTGTTAATTCATCTCACAGAGTTACATCTTTCCCTTCTAGAAGCTTTTCGCTAAGGCTGTTCTTGTGGAATTGGCCAAGGTTATTTGGAAGGCCACAGAGAGCTATGGTGAAAAAGGAAATATCTTCCGTTCAGAACTGGAAAGAAGCTTTCTGAGAAACTTCTCTGTGTTCTGTTAATTCATCTCACAGAGTTACATCTTTCCCTTCAAGGAGCCTTTCGCTAAGGCTGTTCTTGTGGAATTGGCAAAGGGATATTTTGAAGCCCCTAGAGGGCTATGGTGAAAAAGGAAATATCTTCCGTTCAAAACTGGAAAGAAGCTTTCTGAGAAACTGCTCTGTGTTCTGTTAATTCATCTCACAGAGTTACATCTTTCCCTTCAAGAAGCCTTTCGCTAAGGCTGTTCTTGTGGAATTGGCAAAGGGATATTTGGAAGCCCATAGAGGGCTATGGTGAAACAGGAAATATCTTCCGTTCAAAACTGGAAAGAATCTTTCTGAGAAACTGCTCTGTGTTCTGTTAATTCATCTCACAGAGTTACATCTTTCCCTTCAAGAAGCCTTTCGCTAAGGCTGTTCTTGTGGAATTGGTAAAGGGATATTTGGTAGCCCATAGAGGGCTATGGTGAAATAGGAAATACTTCCGTTCAAAACTGGAAAGAGGCTTTCTGAGAAACTGCTCTGTGTTCTGTTAATTCATCTCACAGAGTTACATCTTTCCCTTCAAAAAGCCTTTCGCTAAGGCTGTTCTTGTGGAATTGGCAAAGGGATATTTGGAAGCCCATAGAGGGCTATGGTGAAACACTAAATATCTTCCGGTAAAAACTGGAAAGAATCTTTCAGAGAAACTAATCTGTGTTCTGTTAATTCATCTCACAGAGTTACATCTTTCCCTTCAGGAAGCCTTTCGCTAAGGCTGTTCTTGTGGAATTGACAAAGGGATATTTGGAAGCCCTTAGAAGGCTATGTTGAAAAAGGAAATATTTTCCGTTCAAAACTGGAAAGAAGCTTTCTGAGGAACTGCTCTGTGTTCTGTTAATTCATCTCACAGAGTTACATCTTTCCCTTCAAGAAGCCTTTCGCTAAGGCTGTTCTTGTGGAATTGGGAAAGGGATATTTTGAAGCCCATAGAGGTCTATGGTGAAAAAGGAAATATCTTCCGTTCAAAACTGGAAAGAAGCTTTCTGAGAAACTGCTCTGTGTTCTGTTAATTCTTCTCGCAGAGTTACATCTTTCCCTTAAAGAAGCCTTTCGCTAAGGCTGTTCTTGTGGAATTGGCACAGGGATATTTGGAAGCCAATAGAGGGCTATGGTGAAAAAGGAAATATCTTCCGTTCAAAACTGGAAAGAAGCTTTCTGAGAAACTGCTGTGTGTTCTCTTAATTCATCTCACAAACGTACATCTTTCCCTTCAAGAAGCCTTTCGCTAAGGCTGTTCTTGTGGAATTGGCAAAGGGATATTTGGAAGCCCATAGAGGGCTATGGTGAAACAGGAAATATCTTCCGTTCAAAACTGGAAAGAAGGTTTCAGAGAAACTGCTCTGTGTTCTGTTAATTCATCTCACAGAGTTACATCTTTCCCTTCAAGAAACCTTTCGCTAAGGCTGTTCTTGTGGAATTGGCAAAGGGATATTTGGAAGCCCATAGAGGGCTATGGTGAAAAAGGAAATATCTTCCGTTCAAAACCGGAAAGAAGCTTTCTGAGAAACTGCTCTGTGTTCTGTTAATTCATCTCACAGAGTTACATCTTTCCCTTCAAGAAGCTTTTCGCTAAGGCTGTTCTTATGGAATTGGCAAAGGGATATTTGGAAGGCCACAGAGAGCTGTGGTGAAAAAGGAAATATCTTCCGTTCAGAACTGGAAAGAAGCTTTCTGAGAAACTTCTCTGTGTTCTGTTAATTCATCTCACAGAGTTACATCTTTCCCTTCAGGAAGCCTTTCGCTAAGGCTGTTCTTGTGGAATTGGCAAAGGGATATTTGGAAGCCCTTGGAAGGCTATGTTGAAAAAGGAAATATCTTCCGTTCAAAACTGGAAAGAATCTTTCTGAGAAACTGCTATGTGTTCTGTTAATTCATCTCAGAGAGTTACATCTTTCCCTTGAAGAAGCTTTTCGCTAAGGCTGTTCTTGTGGAATTGGCAAAGGGATATTTGGAAGCCCATAGAGGGCTATGGTGAAAAAGGAAATATCTTCCGTTCAAAACTGGAAAGAAGCTTCCTGAGAAACTGCTCTGTGTTCTGTTAATTCATCTCACAGAGTTACATCTTTCCCTTCAAGAAGCCTTTCGCTAAGGCTGTTCTTGTGGAATTGGTAAAGGGATATTTGGAAGCCCATAGAGGGCTACGGTGAAACTAGAAATACTTACGTTCAAAACTGGAAAGAAGCTTTCTGAGAAACTGCTCTGTGTTCTCTTAATTCATCTCACAGAGTTACATCTTTCCCTTCAAGAAGCCTTTCGCTAAGACTGTTCCTGTAGAATTGGCAAGGGATATTTGGAAGCCCATAGAGGGCTATGGTGAAAAAGGAAATATCTTCCGTTCAAAACTGGAAAGAAGCTTTCTGAGAAACTGCTCTGTGTTCTGTTAATTCATCTCACAGAGTTACATCTTTCCCTTCAAGAAACCTTTTGCTAAAGCTGTTCTTGTGGAATTGGCAAAGGGATATTTGGAAGCCCATAGAGGGCTATGGTGAAAAAGGAAATATCTTCCGTTCAAAACTGGAAAATAAGCTTTCTGAGAAAGTGCTCTGTGTTCTGTTAATTCATCTCAAAGAGTTACATCTTTCCCTTCAAGAAGCCTTACGCTAAGGCTGTTCTTGTGGAATTGGCAAAGGGATATTTGGAAGCCCATAGAGGGCTATGGTGAAAAAGGAAATATCTTCCGTTCAAAACTGGAAAGAAGCTTTCTGAGAAAGTGCTCTGCGTTCTGTTAATTCATCTCACAGAGTTACATATTTCCCTTCAAGAAACCTTTCGCTAAAGCTGTTCTTGTGGAATGGCAAAGGGATATTTGGAAGCCCATAGAGGGCTATGGTGAAAAAGGAAATATCTTCCGTTCAAAACTGGAAAGAAGCTTTCTGAGAAGCTGCTCTGTGTTCTGTTAATTCATCTCACAGAGTTACATCTTTCCCTTCAAGAAGCCTTACGCTAAGGCTGTTCTTGTGGAATTGGCAAAGGGATATTTGGAAGCCCATAGAGGGCTATGGTGAAACAGGAAATATCTTCCGTTCAAAACTGGAAAGAATCTTTCTGAGAAACTGCTCTGTGTTCTGTTAATTCATCTCACAGAGTTACATCTTTCCCTTCAAGAAGCCTTTCGCTAAGGCTGTTCTTGTGGAATTGGTAAAGGGATATTTGGTAGCCCATAGAGGGCTATGGTGAAATAGGAAATACTTCCGTTCAAAACTGGAAAGAGGCTTTCTGAGAAACTGCTCTGTGTTCTGTTAATTCATCTCACAGAGTTACATCTTTCCCTTCAAAAAGCCTTTCGCTAAGGCTGTTCTTGTGGAATTGGCAAAGGGATATTTGGAAGCCCATAGAGGGCTATGGTGAAACACTAAATATCTTCCGGTAAAAACTGGAAAGAATCTTTCAGAGAAACTAATCTGTGTTCTGTTAATTCATCTCACAGAGTTACATCTTTCCCTTCAAGAAGCCTTTCGCTAAGGCTGTTCTTGTGGAATTTGCAAAGGGATATTTGGAAGCCCATAGAGGGCTATTGTGAAAAAGGAAATATCTTCCGTTCAAAACTGGAAAGAAGCTTTCTGAGAAAATGCTCTGTATTCTGTTAATTCATCTCACAGAGTTACATCTTTCCCTTCTAGAAGCTTTTCGCTAAGGCTGTTCTTGTGGAATTGGCAAAGGGATATTTGGAAGGCCACAGAGAGCTATGGTGAAAAAGGAAATATCTTCCGTTCAGAACTGGAAAGAAGCTTTCTGAGAAACTTCTCTGTGTTCTGTTAATTCATCTCACAGAGTTACATCTTTCCCTTCAAGGAGCCTTTCGCTAAGGCTGTTCTTGTGGAATTGGCAAAGGGATATTTTGAAGCCCGTAGAGGGCTATGGTGAAAAAGGAAATATCTTCCGTTCAAAACTGGAAAGAAGCTTTCTGAGAAACTGCTCTGTGTTCTGTTAATTCATCTCACAGAGTTACATCTTTCCCTTCAAGAAGCCTTTCGCTAAGGCTGTTCTTGTGGAATTGGCAAAGGGATATTTGGAAGCCCATAGAGGGCTATGGTGAAACAGGAAATATCTTCCGTTCAAAACTGGAAAGAATCTTTCTGAGAAACTGCTCTGTGTTCTGTTAATTCATCTCACAGAGTTACATCTTTCCCTTCAAGAAGCCTTTCGCTAAGGCTGTTCTTGTGGAATTGGTAAAGGGATATTTGGTAGCCCATAGAGGGCTATGGTGAAATAGGAAATACTTCCGTTCAAAACTGGAAAGAGGCTTTCTGAGAAACTGCTCTGTGTTCTGTTAATTCATCTCACAGAGTTACATCTTTCCCTTCAAAAAGCCTTTCGCTAAGGCTGTTCTTGTGGAATTGGCAAAGGGATATTTGGAAGCCCATAGAGGGCTATGGTGAAACACTAAATATCTTCCGGTAAAAACTGGAAAGAATCTTTCAGAGAAACTAATCTGTGTTCTGTTAATTCATCTCACAGAGTTACATCTTTCCCTTCAGGAAGCCTTTCGCTAAGGCTGTTCTTGTGGAATTGACAAAGGGATATTTGGAAGCCCTTAGAAGGCTATGTTGAAAAAGGAAATATTTTCCGTTCAAAACTGGAAAGAAGCTTTCTGAGGAACTGCTCTGTGTTCTGTTAATTCATCTCACAGAGTTACATCTTTCCCTTCAAGAAGCCTTTCGCTAAGGCTGTTCTTGTGGAATTGGGAAAGGGATATTTTGAAGCCCATAGAGGTCTATGGTGAAAAAGGAAATATCTTCCGTTCAAAACTGGAAAGAAGCTTTCTGAGAAACTGCTCTGTGTTCTGTTAATTCTTCTCGCAGAGTTACATCTTTCCCTTAAAGAAGCCTTTCGCTAAGGCTGTTCTTGTGGAATTGGCAAAGGGATATTTGGAAGCCCATACAGGGCTATGGTGAAAAAGGAAATATCTTCCGTTCAAAACTGGAAAGAAGCTTTCTGAGAAACTGCTGTGTGTTCCCTTAATTCATCTCACAAACGTACATCTTTCCCTTCAAGAAGCCTTTCGCTAAGGCTGTTCTTGTGGAATTGGCAAAGGGATATTTGGAAGCCCATAGAGGGCTATGGTGAAACAGGAAATATCTTCCGTTCAAAACTGGAAAGAAGCTTTCAGAGAAACTGCTCTGTGTTCTGTTAATTCATCTCACAGAGTTACATCTTTCCCTTCAAGAAACCTTTCGCTAAGGCTGTTCTTGTGGAATTGGCAAAGGGATATTTGGAAGCCCATAGAGGGCTATGGTGAAAAAGGAAATATCTTCCGTTCAAAACCGGAAAGAAGCTTTCTGAGAAACTGCTCTGTGTTCTGTTAATTCATCTCACAGAGTTACATCTTTCCCTTCAAGAAGCTTTTCGCTAAGGCTGTTCTTATGGAATTGGCAAAGGGATATTTGGAAGGCCACAGAGAGCTGTGGTGAAAAAGGAAATATCTTCCGTTCAGAACTGGAAAGAAGCTTTCTGAGAAACTTCTCTGTGTTCTGTTAATTCATCTCACAGAGTTACATCTTTCCCTTCAGGAAGCCTTTCGCTAAGGCTGTTCTTGTGGAATTGGCAAAGGGATATTTGGAAGCCCTTGGAAGGCTATGTTGAAAAAGGAAATATCTTCCGTTCAAAACTGGAAAGAATCTTTCTGAGAAACTGCTATGTGTTCTGTTAATTCATCTCAGAGAGTTACATCTTTCCCTTGAAGAAGCTTTTCGCTAAGGCTGTTCTTGTGGAATTGGCAAAGGGATATTTGGAAGCCCATAGAGGGCTATGGTGAAAAAGGAAATATCTTCCGTTCAAAACTGGAAAGAAGCTTCCTGAGAAACTGCTCTGTGTTCTGTTAATTCATCTCACAGAGTTACATCTTTCCCTTCAAGAAGCCTTTCGCTAAGGCTGTTCTTGTGGAATTGGTAAAGGGATATTTGGAAGCCCATAGAGGGCTACGGTGAAACTAGAAATACTTACGTTCAAAACTGGAAAGAAGCTTTCTGAGAAACTGCTCTGTGTTCTCTTAATTCATCTCACAGAGTTACATCTTTCCCTTCAAGAAGCCTTTCGCTAAGACTGTTCCTGTAGAATTGGCAAGGGATATTTGGAAGCCCATAGAGGGCTATGGTGAAAAAGGAAATATCTTCCGTTCAAAACTGGAAAGAAGCTTTCTGAGAAACTGCTCTGTGTTCTGTTAATTCATCTCACAGAGTTACATCTTTCCCTTCAAGAAACCTTTTGCTAAAGCTGTTCTTGTGGAATTGGCAAAGGGATATTTGGAAGCCCATAGAGGGCTATGGTGAAAAAGGAAGTATCTTCCGTTCAAAACTGGAAAATAAGCTTTCTGAGAAAGTGCTCTGTGTTCTGTTAATTCATCTCAAAGAGTTACATCTTTCCCTTCAAGAAGCCTTACGCTAAGGCTGTTCTTGTGGAATTGGCAAAGGGATATTTGGAAGCCCATAGAGGGCTATGGTGAAAAAGGAAATATCTTCCGTTCAAAACTGGAAAGAAGCTTTCTGAGAAAGTGCTCTGCGTTCTGTTAATTCATCTCACAGAGTTACATATTTCCCTTCAAGAAACCTTTCGCTAAAGCTGTTCTTGTGGAATGGCAAAGGGATATTTGGAAGCCCATAGAGGGCTATGGTGAAAAAGGAAATATCTTCCGTTCAAAACTGGAAAGAAGCTTTCTGAGAAGCTGCTCTGTGTTCTGTTAATTCATCTCACAGAGTTACATCTTTCCCTTCAAGAAGCCTTACGCTAAGGCTGTTCTTGTGGAATTGGCAAAGGGATATTTGGAAGCCCATAGAGGGCTATGGTGAAACAGGAAATATCTTCCGTTCAAAACTGGAAAGAATCTTTCTGAGAAACTGCTCTGTGTTCTGTTAATTCATCTCACAGAGTTACATCTTTCCCTTCAAGAAGCCTTTCGCTAAGGCTGTTCTTGTGGAATTGGTAAAGGGATATTTGGTAGCCCATAGAGGGCTATGGTGAAATAGGAAATACTTCCGTTCAAAACTGGAAAGAGGCTTTCTGAGAAACTGCTCTGTGTTCTGTTAATTCATCTCACAGAGTTACATCTTTCCCTTCAAAAAGCCTTTCGCTAAGGCTGTTCTTGTGGAATTGGCAAAGGGATATTTGGAAGCCCATAGAGGGCTATGGTGAAACACTAAATATCTTCCGGTAAAAACTGGAAAGAAT